>NW_025742729.1:0-15133 GCF_021292245.1 Micropterus dolomieu | reverse complement strand
GAAAGGGGGGGGGGGGGGGGGGGGGGGGGGGGGTCGTTCCAAGAGTCATGAGGTCCAGGCTCCTATGCTCAGGGGGTTCTGTGTCTCAGGAGAGAATCAGAGTCCGTGATCAGGCAGGTATTCTGTGGTCGAGACAGGAAAAAAACAAGTTAGCGTTCAGCACAAGGACTCAGACTAGATGCTACTGGTTCAGGACAGAAAACCGGCTGGCGTGTGTTCGTACTGCATGGTACAAAATTCCAGCAGGGACTGGAAGGTTGAGCTGGTCTTTTAAAGGTGAGTTGATTGCAGGATGAGACACCGGTGTGCTTAATTAACAGGATGCGTCTCAGGTGAGTAGACTGGAGCTCAGGTGACCACGCCCACCAGCAGCCCCAGAGCATGAGGGAGGAAGCAGAACACAAAGACAGACGAAAAACCAAAACACACCAAGCACACCGCAAACATACCAAAGAGGAAAAGAACTCAAAAAACTACAATCACACACATAAAGGAGACTTTACCTATTAAGCCATTCAGTAGGCCTACAGAAAAGTCAAAAGATTAAATAATCTGCCAAACAGCTGTCAAAATCAAACAAATTTTCTTTAATTTAATTTCAGCTTTCACTTATCACTGTTCATTACTTAAAATCATCAGAGGCGAACCAAACAAAAGTTTGTAACAATTGCATCCCTCATTGCAGGTCCCTCATTCTGAGATCGCCTCCAAAAAGCTAAAAGCTGCTCTATGAACTCTAAACAATCTTTATTTTAACTCTTGGACATTGAGACTTTTTGTATCTGGATCAGGGTGATCCACTCCAATATTGCTTTGAAAACCGGCACAAAAGCAAGATGGATTACGTGAGACTGGATAGCAAAATATGGGATTTCCAAATCCGGATCATTCTGATCGTGATTACATTTTTTGAACAACTGGGCCCCAGAGGATCTTTATTTTGTTTCTTTCTTTAAAGTGTTGCATGTTACTTGAATGATACACAGCATAACTTAGGTCAGCTACCTTCTCGGTTTGTTTTTCTGTGTTCTTTTTATTTGACTGCTGTTTATACATATTTTTGTGTTTTGTGTATACCCATATTGTTCCACTATGTGTAGTTATTTGTTTTTGATAAGTAATAATGCTAATTTTTATTTTT
Source organism: Micropterus dolomieu (assembly GCF_021292245.1). Classification (NCBI taxonomy): domain Eukaryota; kingdom Metazoa; phylum Chordata; class Actinopteri; order Centrarchiformes; family Centrarchidae; genus Micropterus; species Micropterus dolomieu. The sequence continues at coordinate 13,992 of NW_025742729.1, read as the reverse complement.
TTTAAATGGGGAAAGACTCTGAATAAGCCTTTCACGCTTTATTTCTGTCCTGCGCAATGATTACTGTTATATTCTTTTATATGTATGTCTGTTTTCATTATTGTGCAAATAAACTAAACTGAACAGACAGATTTTACATTCGAGGGTTACTGTCATCACTGTTTTATATTTCCATATAAGAAGTCCAATTGAAAATGTACAGTCTGAAACATATTCTGTTTTTATAAATTTATTTATAACTTAATTTCCCCCCTTAATTTAAAGCCCTTCTTTATTAGTGACCCACTTATTTCGCAGACAACATATAAGGATAGGCACATGTTTTAGCCACCATGTTGCATTTGAAAAACCAAATAGACAATTGGGAAGGCTGCTTTTATTCTAAGAGCAATATGTGCTGTGAATGTAGGTGTTCTGTTCTGAATATGTTTTGTTGTGCTTTTCTGACTGTATGCTGGATGATTTGCAATAAATATAGGTTAGTGTCAAAAGTCAAAGGCTGAGTGAGAAATGAGAAAATAAAATCAAACCTTGTAACTTCTTATCCAAATGGAAGGTTATTGTGGTTAGAAGTGGGTTCCGCATAGCCGGACTAAATCAGGTCTATAGTTTACCTAGACGGTGAAATGACGGCTATAGCTTGCTGCGTATTTCCACCATTACTGTCAAACAAAAGTGTAAAATGCCATCAGCTGAAAGCGGAACGAAAGGCTCCCTAACTTCTACTGTCGGAAGTAAACAAACCAAGCGCCAGTTTTAACCACATGTGTAGAATACACTGGAAGGCTTTATTGCAGTCGTGAGTGTTTGAGAGAGTTTGTCAACGAGCGACTAACTGCTGCTGCTGAAGAAATATTCCGAGTTTTTATAAAAACTATCGTCGAGTACGAAGAAGAGATCGATCGTCAGCGCAGACTGCTGGATATCGTTTGGAAACCCGAAATAAAGTTACACAGGATAGGTGAGATTATTATTATAGTAACAAAACAGAGAATCATATTTATATAATATTCAAAGTGTTTAAATATATACGAGGGACACCGTATTTTGATTTTCAAAAAAGAGGACAGTGCGGACAGACACCCGCAGTGGGTGGAAGGTTGGGGCTGAAGAGGATTCAAGTCCTTATAGGCAGAGGCTCCTTTGGAGGAGTAACTACTATAAATTAGTGTTTTACTAACATGCAATATTAAAACACTAAAAATGTTAAATGTTGGTATAGTATTAATATATTAAATGTTAAACTATTTGGCTGTCTTCCTACAGGTTGTTTATTGTAGTCCTATTTCTAATATTTCAGCAGTGTATTAGTTGAGATTCAACTGAGTCACAAATAAAAGGGCATTCTGTCTTTAGGGTTTGATTAAAGCTAATGGTTCATTTTAATTTCAGATAATAGTGTTCTATGTAGCTTACCACTGGTATAATATTAATTGTAGTTACAGCAGTTTCATTATCGTATGTTGTTCTCATTATCATTGATTCAATTAAAAAAAAATTTTTACACTGTTGAGGCGCCATGTGCTACTGTTGAAGAGCAAGCTGCTGCTCTGTCTCTGGCTGTTGCCATGGTGCTGAGGGTAATGACTGAGGTGGAGTTTAGACCAATGGTGGCGTGCCAGAAGACTGAACCTAAAGAGAAAGCTCAAAGCAACACACAGAATGATTGCCAAAAGGTCCTAAAAACACACTAATACATACTGGTGCTCCTGCGTGTGTGCATCCTTTTCTTTCCCATCCCAGTAGTAGCCTGTTCCTTCTGTTCTCTGTCCCTCCAGAGCTCCCACAGCAACATGTCTGGAAGGAGGAGGAGGTTCTGGCTGACCAGCAGCTCTGTATTCAGGAGAGGAACTCCAGTCTGGACCAAGAGGACCCAGAGCCTCCACAGATTAAAGAGGAACAGGAGGAACTCTGTACCAGTCAGGAGGGAGAGCAGCTTGTACTGAAGCAGGAGACTGATACCTTTATGTTGACTCCTACTTATGAGGAAAGAGACCACAGTGAAGCAGAACTGAAAAGTGACCACCAGCTCCTCTCTCACAGCTGTCATGTAGCTGAGAGCCAAGATCAGAAAGGAGGTGAGCATGAAGACTCAGGATCAACTAGAGATGCAGAGCCAGAACAAAAGAATCAAGATCACAAAAGCAGAAGCCGTAATTTTCCAAGATATGGTCAAACACTGTTCCCAGGGCACTTATAATAATTACAGTAGCTACTCAGAGAGGTTGAAAGGAGAAGTACGATTTTTACACTTTCCAAAACCTAAAACAAATCCAGAAAAATGTAGGCTGTGGATCGTTCCTAATGTAACATTAGTTAGCTAACGGTAGCTAACTTACCACTGAATCTAAAGTTATAAAGCCCTAGCCTACTGTTCTGTTTTTAATGATTGTAATAATCAATAGAGACCTACCCAGCTGTACAGGAACAATGTTGATCCTTAATATCGTTGTCCTCTTCCTTAATACTCAGGTGGTAATAAGGTGGTACACTTTTACTCTGTGATCGGTAGACTCTTTCACTTTTCATTTTCATCATTTTTCATTTTTCATTTCATTCAGTTTGAGTCAGTTTGACAGCCTGAATACAACATTCAAATGCAAAATGCAACTGCAAAACTGTCTGCTTCTTTCTGAGATCGCTTTTTCCAAAAAATAGACAATATTTCTCCGGGGAGTGCAGTAATAGACGGTGGCAATCGCTGTGATAAAAGTCCCTCAGGTCCAACAGTTTGTCGGACTTAGCAACAGTAACTACAGGGGGCGTGGCTTAGCGAAGGGTCAATTAACCATCAGGTTTCTTCAACTTTAACTCAGGATCACAAATCAGCCTTTAAACTCGAAAGATAATTATCCATATGAAAGATATGAAACTTTTTATCGTGATAACATTTTTGGCCATATCGTCCAGCCCTATTTTAGTAACACAAAACTCAATTTAAACAAAATCCAAACTGTTTAAATATATACTGGTACTCATTTCCTTGCATGTCTGCATCTTGTTCTTTCCCATCCCAGTAGTAGCCTGTTCCTTCTGTTCTCTGTCCCTCCAGAGCTCCCACAGCAACATGTCTGGAAGGAGGAGGAGGTTCTGGCTGACCAGCAGCTCTGTATTCAGGAGAGGAACTCCAGTCTGGACCAAGAGGACCCAGAGCCTCCACAGATTAAAGAGGAACAGGAGGAACTCTGTACCAGTCAGGAGGGAGAGCAGCTTGTACTGAAGCAGGAGACTGATACCTTTATGTTGACTCCTACTTATGAGGAAAGAGACCACAGTGAAGCAGAACTGAAAAGTGACCACCAGCTCCTCTCTCACGGCTGTCACGTAGCTGAGAGCCAAGATCAGAAAGGAGGCGAGCATGAAGACTCAGGATCAACTAGAGACGCAGAGCCAGAACAAAAGAATCAAGATCACAAAAGCAGAAGCCACAGAAACAATGTAAACAACTCTACCATGTCAGAGGTTCACCATAATCCTCACACAGGTAAAAACTCTTTAAAATGTGACACATGTGGTAAATACTTTAAATATAAGTCAGGATTGCAGACACACCTGAGAATCCACACAGGTGAGAAGCCATATTCTTGCAGCAGCTGTGGGAAAAGATTCAGATACACATCAGATTTGAAGACTCATATTAGAATCCACACGGGTGAGAAACCATTTTCTTGTAAAACATGTGGGAAAGATTTCAGTCAGATGACTAACTTGAAAGTCCACATGAGAATCCACACAGGTGAGAAACCATATTCTTGTAAAAAATGTGGGAAAGATTTCAGTCGGATGACTCACTTGAAAGTCCACATGAGAATCCACACAGATGAGAAGCCTTATTCTTGCAAAACATGTGGAAAAGATTTCAGTCAGATGACTCACTTGAAAGACCACATGAAAATCCACACAGATGAGAAGCCTTATTCTTGCAATACATGTGGGAAAGATTTCAGACGGAGGGGTCACTTGAAAGACCACATAACAATCCACACAGGTGAGAGGCCATATTCCTGCAAAACATGTGGAAAAGATTTCATAAGGAATGCTAAGTTGGAAATTCACATAAAAAGAGCTCACACCGGAGAAAGGCCGCACCTTTGCAAGATTTGTGGGAAAGGATTTGTTATCCTATCAGAATTGAAAGCACACATGAAAATCCACACAGATGAGAGGCCATTTTCTTGTGAAACATGTGGGAAAGATTTCAGTCAGATGACTCAATTGAAAGCACACATGAAAATCCACACAGATGAGAAGCCATTTTCTTGTAATACATGTGGGAAAGATTTCAGACGGAGGGGTCACTTGAAAGACCACATAAGAATCCACACAGGTGAGATACCATAGTCTTGAAAGACCTGTGGGAACAGATTTTACAACATTTCAGCATTGACAACACACGTAAGAATTCACACAGGTGAGAGGCCGGATAACTGTGAAACATGTGGAATAGATTTCAGAACTAGTGGTCACTTAAAAGTCCACATAAAAAGCCACACTGGTAAGAAGCCGTAGCTTTGCAGGATCTGCAGTAAAAAGATAAACTTTTGCGTATAATGTGTCACGGCACAGAAGCTCGCATACAGTGAAGTAGAGGAGAAACGGTATGAACATTTCTTAACACGATTATAGTGACCAAAGTTATCAGTATTATCAATATGCTTAAAATGATCAAAAAGTACTGATAAACACTGAAACCAAGTTTTATATTAACGACCACAAATAAAATTAACCTTTTATTCCTTTTGCTTCAGCATAAAAATAGCAAACAGCCTTTGGTTGATGCTGAACAGTATTTACCGTAAGTTTGTCAAAACGTGTTAATCAAACACGGTTATCATAATAATGAAAATTTGTACAATAATACTAACCATTGGGAATTTTATCATGGTCCATCCATAAACTGGTAACCGTTTCATCCCTTCAGGCAAGTAACTCAAATCACAAATTTGAGAAAACACCCAAGGATCAATAGACAGGGGAGGGACCATCTCCTGTAGAGATGTGTACACTTGTGAATGAAATGTATTTTTGCTATAGCTATATCTTTCAACTGAATGTAAAATGTGTTTCTTGAAATGAGATGTCCATGTGTTAGTGTAAAGTTTCCCTTCCTGTGACTGTATTACTTATTGTGAGGGAATTTCTCCTTCATTAAGGCAAATATCACACAGGTTTTCCTAGGTCATGTCGAGGTCATTTGCTGAGCTACAGGAAACCGAAGGTGGCATCCTGTGAGTCTAAAACAGTAGGTCAGACTCTGTCTCTCCTCTCTGTCTGTTTGGTTGACTGTCTGACGCAGCTGCCTTGATCAGGATCAACTCTGATTCTTACGGTAACCCAAGGTCCAGATGATCTTTATTTTGTTTCCCCTTACAGACAGACTGACTGGCTGTCTCTAGAAAGTGTTGCATGTGTCTTGAATGACACGTGACTCAGGTCAACTAACTTCTACTTTTGTTTTTCTGTGTTCTTTTTATTTCACTGCTGCTCATTTGTTTAAATGGTGAAGGAATCTGAATAGGCCTTTTAGTCTTCTTTACTCTCCTGCTCTGTAATTACTGGGTTTTTTTCTATTATGCATTTCTGTTCATAATTGTGCAAATAAACTAAACTGAACGGCATATAGATATATATGTATTGTGTTTTTTATCCTTAACCTTTCCTCTCCTATACTCCTTATATTAGTCCGTCCACATTTACTAGGGTTTAGGTCAGAGCTGTGAGATTGTTTTGGTGTTTTCCTCTCTTGTTGTTCCTCTCCTCTCCTGGAATGTTCAATCAAGGCTGAGAGAGGATCTCTGTTCCCCAAAACATAGAAACCTAGACTGTGTAAATGATGATGCATCCCTTTGCTCGGGGCCAGACGCCCGAAGCTGCCCTAGGAAGCAGGTCTCTGGACCAGCTGTATATGTATTTTAGTACTTCTGTTTTGTTAATAAATTCTTCAAAGACAACGGTTAGTTGTTACTCAATTTTTTGCTCAATCCTTCACCAGGAATATAACTTCACGACAGGAGGTAAGATATCAATTTTTCTCTGACCGATTAATAGATTTGAAAAACGCACTTAGTCACTGGCTAACCAGAGACCTCACTCACTTCTGTAGAGTCATGCTATCTAAAACAGTAGGTATTTCCAAAGTAATGTATACGTGTCACTCCCTGTGCGTCTATTCTAATAATGCTTAGAAAAAACAGCTCAATTATTTTCCAGTTCCTTTGGAAAAATAAAACTCATCATATTTGGTAGTCAGAGCTAGTCAAAGAGTTTGAAAGGGTGCATCAAAGCTTTGGACTTTGAATCAATGTTTGGGACCCTTAAAAGACTCTATGTGGTTTCACATGCCCAAATCCTTAAATAAGAAAATACGTGGGCTTAATATTTTGTTACAATGTGATTTTAAATTGACCAATTTTCTTTTTAAATTATCAAACTTCCACAACCTCTTCAGGACTGTAAAATTATATTTACCCACAACTTTTCTCCCCACGGATCCAACCTGTGAAATAACAGGGTCATTACAATCAATAGGAAATCATTGTCTAAGAATGATTGGTATGAGAAGGGCATTGTGTTTGTGAATTATACTGTATATCAGATGATAGTGGTAACTTCTTGGAACATATTGATTTCCACAACCATTATTATAGCTATATAGTGTTTTTGATTATAATTGAGGATTGTGTGTACATGTTCCAAATATGAATACCTTGTCCATATATAAATCACATTTCAAATTCATCAGATGGCCCATCTCCCCTAAAATCAAAGAAACTCACTTCAAAATAATTTATAAAATATCCAGTTGCAGACTTTCTTAGGAAAAAGTTTAACTTTGAAGTAGATTTGTGTGTATTTTGTGAGGCAGCTGAGGATATTTTGGAACAAATGTTCTATTTTTGTGTCCTATGTTCTATTTTTGTGTCCTATGTCCAAAAACTTGTAGTCTAATCTACATAATTGGCTGTCACTTAAGATTGAGCCAATCCCACTTGACATCAGGCAAAAGGCAGGGGAGACCCTGGACAGGTTGCCAGTCCATCGCAGGTCCACACATAGACAAACAACCACTCACACCTAAGGACAATTTAGGCTGACAAATTAACCTAGCCTGCATGTCTTTGGATGGTGGGAGGAAGACGGAGCACCCGGAGAGAACCCACAGGGAGAACATGCAAACTCCACACAGAAAGGCCTGGGAGGAACATGGTTTGAACCCAGCACCTTAATGCGGTTGAGGCAGTAGTGCTAACCACTGCACCACCGATTTTTTTTCTGTTCTTGTATTTTTTTGTTGTTCGGCGTATGTAGGACTCTTTCTTTTATTTTCACAGACAGTGATTGTATTGTAGTCTACCTATTTATAAATGATTTTTTCTTCCCTTACAAGAATTGTGTATCTGTATTTTAAAGAAAATCCGCAAGTAACGTACAAATAACTCTAATTTGTACATAAGTAAATATACTTAGTTACTGTCCACCGCTTCTGAATAAACCCAAGCTTTGAATAAAATGGCATCAGTTGAGAGCGGAACGAAAAGCTCCGGCACATCCACTGTCGGAACTTAAAGAGTGTGACATTCAGCGGAAGTAAACAAACCAAGCGGCAGCGTTAGCCGTGTGTAGAATTCACTGGAAGACTTTATTGCAGTTGTAGCGCCGCTAATTATTTCATTTGTGATTAATTAACAATGTCTTCAGTTGAGTGTTTGAGAGAGTTTGTCAACGAGCGACTAACTGCTGCTGCTGAAGAAATATTCCGAGTTTTTATAAAAACTATCGTCGAGTACGAGGAAGAGATCGATCGTCAGCGCAGACTGCTGGATATCGTTTGGAAACCCGAAGTAAAGTTACACAGGATAGGTGTGTAAAGCCTCATTATTTTAATAACACAACAGAAAAAGATATATAAAATAAAAATATATAACGTTTAAACTCATTTCCTCACGTGTGTGCATCCTTTTCTTTCCCATCCCAGTAGTAGCCTGTTCCTTCTGTTCTCTGTCCCTCCAGAGCTCCCACAGCAACATGTCTGGAAGGAGGAGGAGGTTCTGGCTGACCAGCAGCTCTGTATTCAGGAGAGGAACTCCAGTCTGGACCAAGAGGACCCAGAGCCTCCACAGATTAAAGAGGAACAGGAGGAACTCTGTACCAGTCAGGAGGGAGAGCAGCTTGTACTGAAGCAGGAGACTGATACCTTTATGTTGACTCCTACTTATGAGGAAAGAGACCACAGTGAAGCAGAACTGAAAAGTGACCACCAGCTCCTCTCTCACAGCTGTCATGTAGCTGAGAGCCAAGATCAGAAAGGAGGCGAGCGTGAAGACTCAGGATCAACTAGAGATGCAGAGCCAGAACAAAAGAATCAAGATCACAAAAGCAGAAGCCACAGAAACAATGTAAACAACTCTACCATGTCAGAGGGTCACCATAATCCTCACACAGGTGAAAACTCTTTAAAATGTGACACATGTGGAAAATACTTTAAGTATAAGTCAATATTGCAGACACACCTGAGAATTCACACACTTGTGAAGCCATATTCTTGCAGCAGCTGTGGGAAAAGATACAGAAACAAATCAGATTTGAACATTCATATAAGAATCCACACAGGTGAGAAACCATATTCTTGCAAAACATGTGGAAAAGACTTTAGAACCAACAGTGTCTTGAATATCCACATGAGAACCCACACAGATGAGAAGCCATTTTCTTGTAAAACATGTGGGAAAGATTTCAGTCAGAAGGTACATTTGGAAAGCCACATGAGAATCCATACAGGTGAGAGGCCATATCCTTGCACAACATGTGGGAAAGATTTCAGAACTGTCAGTTACTTGAAAGACCACATAAGAATCCACACAGGTGAGAGGCCATATCCTTGCACAACATGTGGAAAACGCTTCAGAACTAGCAGTCACTTGAAAGACCACATAAGAATCCACACAGGTGAGAAGCCATATTCCTGCAAAATATGTGGAAAAGATTTTATAGGGAATGCTAAGTTAAAAAATCACATAAGAGCTCACACTGGCGAGAAGCCGTATCTTTGCAAGACCTGCGGTAAAAGATTTGTTGTCGCTTCAGCATTGAAAGCACACATGAAAATCCACAGAGTTGAGAAACAATAATCTTGCACAACATGTGGGAAAGATTTGAAAACTAGCTGTTGCTTGAAAGTCCATATGATAATCCACACAGCACAAGCTGTGCTACCTGCGGGAAAAAATTCTGTGACCCTTCAGCATTGACAACACACTTAAGAATTCACACAGGTGAGAGGCCGTATAACTTTGAAGCATGTGGAAAAGGTAGAACTAGCGGTCACTTAAAAGTCCACTTAAAAACCCACACTGGTGAGAAGCCCTAGCTTTGCATGATCTGCTGGAAAATAAATGCTTTTTGGAATTTGAAATGGCATAGTAGATCACATACAGGCAAGTAACTGAAATCACACGCTGGAAAAAACGCCTGAGGAACAATATACAGAGGACAAAACAACCAGCTGAAACTCCTGTGGACACGTGCACCTGTGAATGAAATACATATTTTTGCAATAACTGCATCTCTCAACTGATGTGAAATGTAAATTTCTTAGTGTAAAGTTTCCCTTCATGTGACTGTATTACTTATTGTGAAGGAATTTCTCCTTCATTAAGGCTAATATCACACAGGTTTCCCCAGGTCATGTAAGGGTCATTTGCTGAGCTATAGTAAGCCAAAGGTGACATCCTGTGACTCTCTAAAACAGGTCAAACTCTGTCTCTCCTCTCTGTCTGTTCGTTCTACTGTCTGACGCAGCTGTCGATCAGGATCAACTCTGATTCTGTCTCTAGAAAGTGTTGCATGTTACATGAATGACACGACATGACTCGGGTCATCTAACTTCTGTGTTTGTTTTTCTGTGTTCTTTTTATTTCACTGCTGCTCATTTGTTTAAATGGGGAAGGACTCTGAATAGGCCTTTTAGCCTTCTTTACTCTCCTGCACTGTAATTAGTTTTTTTCTATTATATGCATTTCTGTTTTCTTTACTGTCCAAATAAACTAAACTGAACAGTCTGATTTTACATTTGAGGCTTACCGACATCACTGTTTTACACAACCATATAAGAAGTCCAATTAAATATTTACTGTGTTAAACATATACTGTATGTGATATCTAAGATAAAAAAAACTATGAGCTCATAACAAATATGCATTATTAAACTATCCTACAGGAAATAAAATAGGCAAAACTGAACTGAATGTTGAGTGCATTTATTGAAATAATACGTTTTGGACTATATATTTTATTGGATTGGATCATCTGTACCTTTGCCAACATAACAAGGCAGTTTTTGTCAGAATGTAATCCACTTGTGGAACAAATATTCTATTTATGTCCTATGTCCAAAAACTTATAGCCTAATCCAAATATGTGGCTGTCACTTGATATCCTGAGGTCTGACTTATCACATATCCTGTTTATATGGACACTGTAGATCCATCTCTATCTGATTTGATGAATATGATTGTTCTCACAGGTAAATATCACATATATTGTAGTAAGTCGAGATATTCTAAGCCTCCCTTTTCGTGGTTCATTAATGATTAAAAAATCCTTACTGAAAAAAGTAAAGTTTAGAAACATTGCTAGAATGATGTGTAAGCATAGGTGTCATTACAGTGGGGACATGTCTCCATTACTTTTTGAAATAGCTGATGTTGTCCCAACCACTTTTTAAAAGCATTTGTTAAAAATGTTCTGAAAAATAGCTTGCAACAAGAAATGTACTGTAAGTGCTATGAGATCACATTATATTTTTATATTCTGAATTGTCACCTGCCACCTGCATTTTGTGTTCCCCTTCATATACTGTAAATAAAGACAATTCTACCATAAATTGATGCAGAAAATGTCTCCATAATGCAGGAAATTAATTGTTTAATGCTCAAAATCTTCTGGGTGAGGATCCCCTTAAATGTCCCCACCACTTTTCAACACAAAGTGATGCCCTTGTGTGTATGCTGGAAATATATCGATGTATATAGGTTTTCAGCAACTGTTTCCAATTGTAATCCAATCCGATTTTGACCAACCCCCTCCCTGTAGGCCTATTCTGTGCCTAAATGAGGCTTTCTTTTCTTTTCTCCAGCCCTTTAGTAGGCTGTTTCCATCCATCCATTGTCAACTACTTGTCCTGTGTACAGGGTCGGATGATGGCATTAGGCGAAAGGCAGGGGACACACTGGACAGGTTGCCAGTCCATCGCGGGGCCACACATCAATAACCACAATCACAATCACACCTAAGGACAATTTAGAGTCACCAATCAGCCCAGCCTGCATGTCTTTGGATGGTGGAGGAAGCCAGAGCACCCGGACAGAACCCACGCAGGGTGAACATGCAAACACCACACAGAAAGGCCAGGTGGACCATGGCTTGAACCCAAGGCCGTATTGCTGTGAGGTAACACTGCTAAACACTACACCACCGATTTTGTCTGTTTATTGTTTTATGTTTGTTTTTTAATTGTTCGGTGTATGTAGGACTTTCATTTGCACAGACAGTGATTGTATTGTAGTCTACCTATTCATACATATATATATATTTTTTCTTCCCCTACAAGAGTTTTGTTATTATGTTATTTTAAGCAAAAAAAGCTGAACGAAAATCCTCAAGTAACTACAAAAAACTCTATTTTGTAGTTCAGTACAGTACTTGAATATATGTATTTTCTTACTGTCTACCACTGCTGAATAAACCCAAGCTTTGACTCTGCCATCAGTTGAGAGCGGAACGAAAAGCTCCAGCACTTCTTTAGTCGGAACTTAACAGTGTGACATCCAGCGGAAGTAAACAAACCAAGCGGCAGCTTTAGCCGTGTGTAGAATTCACTGGAAGGCTTTTCTGCAGTTGTAGCGCCGCTAATTATTTCATTTGTGATTAATTAACAATGTCTTCAGTTGAGTGTTTGAGAGAGTTTGTCAACGAGCGACTAACTGCTGCTGCTGAAGAAATATTCGGAGTTTTTATAAAAACTATCGTCGAGTACGAGGAAGAGATCGATCGTCAGCGCAGACTGCTGGATATCGTTTGGAAACCCGAAGTAAAGTTACACAGGATAGGTGTGTAAAAATCCTTTTCGTCGCGTGTCTGTTTCCTCGTTCCTTTTCTGATTCTCTCCTGATCCATGTTGTCTGACAGTTGTTGCATTCTAGAGAACAGAACTAGAAGAGTGGAGGGGGACACTTAACCCTAACCCTAAAGTGGGAGGGTTTAGGGTAACGTTACTCCCCCAGAGTTCGGTAAAGTTGGAAATATATTCACAGATTCGAACTTCCGGGATGAATAACTTTGAGGAAAGCAAGGAAGACACCTTATATGCTTTAAATGCTGAAGAGATTCTTGTTCAAATTAATCAAAATAAAGCCAAAATCTGTAATCGTGAAAATGGAGTGACTAAACTTAATCTTTCAAAACATTAAAACCATTAAAAGAAACATTTCGCCAAACTAACTGTTGTTGCATAAACACCAGAATGCCATTGACGTGTGAGATGATTTTAGAAACACTATATAACAGTGTAGTAATTGAAGATTAAAGTTCCCCCAAATTTGTAAAGGCTGTTTTTTCTCTTAAGTGTTGTAGTATCACCTTAAGGAGATCACTGATGTGTGATGTGATTTTGGAGACACTCTATATAACAGTGAACTTATTGAATATTAAAATTCCCTCAAATTGTGGAAATGCAGTTATTCCGTATATATGTGGTGTAGCATAACTAGAATGAGACCATGGATGCGTGGGATGATATTGGGAGAGACTACAGCTTTTAACAGTTAAGCTATCGAAGATTAAAATTCCCCCGAACTATGCAAAAACTTATTTCCATATAACCGACAGGCGACCTCTTGTGGTTATACTTTAATTGAGCACTGTTAGCACTGTCGCCTCACAGCAAGACAGTCGTGGGTTCAAACCCCGGTCGCCCCGGCCTTTCTGTGTGGAGTTTGCATGTTCTCCCCGTATCTGGGTGCTCCGGCTTCCTCCCACCATCCAAAGACATGCAGGCTAAGTTAATTGGTGATCCTAAATTGTGCTTAGGTTCCAGCGTGACCATGTACGCAGGATGGGTGGATATTTCTGCAAACTAAGTGTTGTAGTATCACAAGCAGGAGATTGCTGGTGCATGTGTTGATTTTTGAGACACTATAATAATAATAATAATAATAATCCTTATATGTAGAGCACTTTTCAAAAACAAGTTACAAAGTGCTTTAACAAGTGTAAAGAATAATACAAAAAAAAAACAAGATAAGAGCATGAAAAATTAATATATAATTAGTAAAATACAATAAAATAAAAGGGATAAAATAAAGTCAAATAAGATCGGGAAAGGCTCTCCTATAAAAGTATGTTTTAAGAAGGGACTTAAAAGAGTTCACTGACTCAGCCGACCTGATTTCCTCGGGCAGGCTGTTCCAGAGCCTCGGGGCCCTGACAGCAAACGCTCTGTCCCCTTTAGTTTTCAGTCGAGACTCTGGAACAGACAACAGACCTCTCCCCGAGGATCTCAAGGTACGTGCTGGTGCGTATGGGACTAAAAGTTCAGAAATATAACAAGGCGAGAGGCCATGAAGAGCTTTAAAAGTGATCAATAGAATTTTAAAGTCAATTCTACAACATACTGGGAGCCAGTGTAATGAATCTAAAATAGGAGTAATGTGGTCATATTTCTTTGTTCTGGTTAAAAGCCTGGCAGCTGAGTTCTGGACAGTCTGGAGTCGATCAGTAGATTTTTGGGTTAAACAGGTGAAAAGGCTGTTGCAATAATCCAGGAGTGATGAGATGAAGGCGTGTAAAATGGTCTCGGTGTCCTTAAAAGTTAACATAGAACGAATTTTAGCTATATTTATAAGTTGATAAAAACATGATTGAACAAGCTTTGTGGTGTGCTGCTCGAAATTTAAATTACTATCAAACCAAACACCAAGGTTCTTTGCCACAGGC
>NW_025742728.1:0-6031 GCF_021292245.1 Micropterus dolomieu | reverse complement strand
AGGCAATTGTTTAAACGACCGTTGATAAGCTGGCTGTCACGAGCTACAGCTACGTATTTCATAGATATAAGCAGAACAGCAAAAGAAGGACTAATGCCCAGGAGGTTCTGGCAATGACATGAGGGAGGGAGAATCTGATGTGGAAGAGATAACAGCTGCTGTTAAACTCATAGCTGCACCTCACGTCTATTAAATTTACGCAGCAGGTAGATCAGATACATGAGAAGTCCTGCATGTCAGCTAGTCTGGTTGTTTGCTAATGATGCATGTGTAGCGGACTTAATGATTCTACTTGCCATCACTGTTATTTTTTTACAGTTACCCACTTTTTTATACTGTGTATTTTATTATGTATTTTGTGTATTTTTCAGAATGATGGACATTGATGCCATGGAGACCTATGTGTGTAGCATGGGTGACCTCTGCTATGCCCTTGCTAATTTGAGAGGTGCACCCCAAATATGGACATTTGGGGTGCACCGTGCATCACGAGCTACAGCTATGTATTTCACAGATATAAGCAGAACAGCAAAAGAAGGACTAATGCCCAGGAGGTTCTGGCAATGACATGAGGGAGTGACATAATGTGTTCATTATGTTGTTGTTAGTTTGTTGTAGCCTACAGTTTAGGATACTGATTCCTTTAAAAATGTAGGCTATTTGACTTTTTTTGATCTGTAGACCTAATGAAATGAAGCAATTATAAAATGAATAAACCCTTCAGAAAAAAAACTAAATTTTTCTTTGACGTAAACTGAAGCATTCCATTTGCTGCTGTGACAAAAAAAACCCAAAACCCTCAACATTTGAATCAACAACAAAAATCGAATGTGTACCGAAAGATCAAATATTCAAATGTTTAAAAATTCGGTTCCAGCCCTATTTGGTTCCTGTGTAAAGAGACACAGGGAATAAGAAGACAGCGTTACAGTTAAAGGTAAACACTGGAGGATTGCTGTTTGTTTTGTTATTTTTTTTACTGTAAATGGATATGTCTAATATGTCAGGTTTCGGTAGGGGCACCAAACTGTGGTTTAATCAGCTTTCCACTCGAGGCACCCAGAGGGGGAAAGCCTGTTACATCTACCCCTCATCATACTATACTACAATAAATAATGATGTGTGAGAACATTTGCACTGCTGCAGATGTGGGAGCAGAAGAGCAGTCTGCACCTTCTGTCCAAGATGCTGACCATGTACCGGTTACTTTCCTCAGTGACTTGGTGAAACAAATTGGGACCAGTATAGGTGAAAATAGTGTCCATTCCAGCTAGTGATGTTTCATCCACAGTTGACATTTCTAAGGTTAACCAGACAGTTAATGATAGCTTTGAGCCTCACCCCTTCAGGGGAGACAATAATGACAGGCTTACCATCCCTGAGTGGGAGGACTCTGTTAAGATTTATCTTAGTAAGGGGGGCATTGATCTGTGCAACCATGTTGAGGTGGTGTTGAGCAAGTTACATACAAGGGAGAGCATTCGATGTTGTGAAAGTTGGGTTACGTAGTAAACCTTCTGTAGAGTTGAAATCAGGCCCACAACTTGTGTTTGACATTCTTAGACAACACTTCAGTGACTCTGTAACCACTTCCTTGCCCCTTGCTTACTTTTATGACACAAAGCCTTACCCCGCTGAGACTGCTGCTGATTACTGGATTCGGCTTAACAAAGCCATTAACATTGTTGGTTGGACTGACGAGACAGCCTTGACAACCCTTCACGTGAAGTCTTTGTCTTGATGCTGAGCTGTCTCTAGTCTTCAGCTGTAAGCCACTAGAGGAGTGGACCACCACAGATGTTCAAATACGATTGGATGTAAAAGATCACCGTAAAAGACGTCACCTGCAGCATCAGTCTGTGTGCCCATCTGACAGTTTGCAGGCCACCCAGCCCACAAGAGTCCTTCACAGCCATGTTCAGAGTACAGAGAGCCCACCCAGTCCTCGGCTACAGGCACATGGTAGACTGCTCTCAAGTAAAAGTCAGTCGCGTGAACATGTCATCACGCTGCTTGAGAGCATGCTGCAATGGGTGACCCCTCAGGGTCCCAGGCCACCTTGATCTGGAACTGGCAGCCGCCCAAGATATCGTGGCCCTTGTGTCATATGTGGGAGTGATGATCATGACACTGTGTCTCACTGTAGGTGTGAACTTCTTTGCTTCCGCTGTCAAGCTTCTAGAAATCAAGTATTGATTTGCCCTGTCCCCCCTGTTGCCGACCCGCCTGCTGCTCAGCCTGGTGCCACATCAGCAGGGACTACTGGTCCACATGAGCAGGGGACTAGTGGAGGGCCAGATGACATGTCCCAACAGAATCAATTTTATGGTGACCTTGAACACATGCGCAATGACCCCCCTTCTTTAAGGGTAATTTTGGATTTATTCACGCACTTTATATAAACATTTATTAAAAGCTTTTTCTTTTAATCTTTATCTACAGCATTATATGTTGAAATTTATATTGTACAGGTACGGCATATGTACATAATTAGAATATCATCAAAAAGTTGATTTATTTCAGTAATTCCATACAAAAAGTGAAACTTGGATATTATATTCATTCATTACACACAGACTGATATATTTCAAATGTTTATTTCATTTAATTGTGATGATTAAAACTGACAACTAATGAAAATCCCAAATTCAGTATCTCCAAAAATTAGAATATTACTTAAGACCAATGCAAAAAAGAAATGTTGGCTAACTGAAAAGTATGAACATGAAAGTATGAACATGAAAAGTATGAGCATGTACAGCACTCAATACGTAGTTGAGGCTCCTTTTGCCTGAATTACTGCAGCAATGCGGCGTGGCATGGAGTCGATCAGTCTGTGGCACTGCTCAGGTGTTATGAGAGCCCAGGTTGCTCTGTTAGTGGCCTTCAGCTCTTCTGCGTTGTTGGGTCTGGCGTATCGCATCTTCCTCTTCACAATACCCCATGGATTTTCTATAGGGTTAAGGTCAGACGAGTTTGCTGGCCAATTAAGAACAGGGATACCCTGGTCCTTAAACCAGGTACTGGTAGCTTTGGCACTGTGTGAAATCTGCATCTCCATAAAGTTGGTCAGCAGCAGGAAGCATGAAGTGCTCTAAAACTTCCTGGTAGACGGCTGCGTTGACCTTAGACCTCAGAAAACACAGTGGACCAACACCAGCAGATGACATGGCAACCCAAACCATCACTGACTGTGGAAACTTTACACTGGACTTCAAGCAACGTGGATTCTGTGCCTCTCCTCTTTTCCTCCAGACTCTGGGACCTTGATTTCCAAAGGAAATGTAAAATTTACTTTCATCAGAAAACATAACTTTGGACCACTCAGCAGCAGTCCAGTCCTTTTTGTCTTTAGCCCAGGCGAGACGCTTCTGACGCTGTGTCTTGTTCAAGAGTGGCTTGACACAAGGAATGCGACAGCTGAAACCCATGTCTTGCATACGTCTGTGCGTGGTGGTTCTTGAAGCACTGACTCCAGCTGCAGTCCACTCTTTGTGAATCTCCCCCACATTTTTGAATGGCTTTTGTTTCACAATCCTCTCCAGGGTGCAGTTATCCCTATTGCTTGTACACTTTTTTCTACCACATCTTTTCCTTCCCTTCGCCTCTCTATTAATGGGCTTGGACACAGAGCTCTGTGAACAGCCAGCCTCTTTAGCAATGACCTTTTGTGTCTTGCCCTCCTTGTGCAAGGTGTCAATGGTCGTCTTTTGGACAGCTGTCAAGTCAGCAGTCTTCCCCATGATTGTGTAGCCTACAGAACTAGACTGAGAGACCATTTAAAGGCCTTTGCAGGTGTTTTGAGTTAATTAGCTGATTAGAGTGTGGCACCAGGTGTCTTCAATATTGAACCTTTTCACAATATACTAATTTTCTGAAATACTGATTTTGGGGTTTTCATTAGTTGTCAGTTATAATCATCAAAATTAAAAGGAATGAACACTTGAAATATATCAGTCTGTGTGGACTGAATGTATACATTATACAAGTTTCACTTTTTGAATGGAATTACTGAAATAAATCAACTTTTTGATATTCTAATTATATGACCGGTGAATCCCCGCCAGACGGCATCAGGGCGCACTCCACAAGAGGCGTCTCCTCCTCTGTGGCGTTGCTGCACAGTGGGATGACAGTGGACGACATCTGCACGGTGGCCTCCTTGTCTTACCCATGTTCTTTCATCAGTTTCTACCTGTGGGATGTCTCCTGTTTCTCGCTGATTCACTCAGTACTGAGTGTTTGGCTGAGTGATTTTCCCTCTGAGTGTGCGGTGCGCCCTCTCCCACTGGACGGAGGGGGGGGCGGCTGCTGCTCGCGCTGGCCCTGCTCTGTGCGCAGCTGATGCAGTCGCTGTCGTGACCCCTCCTGCATCTGTACAGCTGCGGGGCCCCCCATCCAGTTCCCCGGCTATTACACATGGGTCAGTCCTCTGCCTACCATGTCGCGCTATCGGTGCTTGTGTGCATGCTCACTCCAATGCCACAGACTGCGGGGGACTGGATGGCTCATATTATGGCTCTGGGCAGGTGGGTTTGCTTGGTGGTACCATATGGGCCAGTGATTTACCCGTTAGGTCTACATCTAGTTTTGAGGGGATGTGCATTCCCTCCTGTTGATGTCCTATTTAGTAAACAGTAATAGATTGTGGAAACTCACAAACAGTTAAACTTGCTGAACACAGGCCTTAGACTGTTTATGCTAGTCTCTGATAAAAGAAAAAATGTTCCTGCTGACACCTGTTTAGAAAACCCCCCCAAGAAAATTGGACTCTGATGGTAACTTGTTTTAACAAACAAGATAAAAGGTAATGCCCTGGCAGTGGCAAATAGCTTTGGTTCGTTGCCCAGAACTGATTTTAATGCTATTTTGATGAAATATTAAATCTTTTATCAGGGAGCATCATAAACAGTCTAGGGCCTATTTTCAGCAAGTTTCCCTGTTACAGTGAGGTGAAGGTGTCGAGCACAAGGCGTAGGGACAAGCGGGTGCGTTCCCATAAAACTGTTGTGCTCGTAACAACAGCCCGCCGCCGAAGTTGAATTGTCTTGAACTTTTTGTACGCAACGCGTAGCAGAAATCATTGGAAGAGAGACTGATTCTCGCTGTTTGTGAGTTTCCACAATCTATTACTGTTATGACTTTCAAAATAAGAGTATTTTTATATTTTTTAAATTGCGTTTAATGTGAGATAAAATAATTGTCGTCGTTAATTAAATGCGTGATAATGACGCATTAATGTGCCCAGCCCTATTTAAAACATCTTCTTGTCTTGTTCTCGTGAATCCAATATTGTGAATCGAGCAAGTGAGCTAAGTGTATCGTCACACCCCTAATCTGAACCCTTATGTCCCCACCCAGGAGGGTGCTACACATTGGTGGTGGTTGAGGTGAGTCCCCCCAACTTCACTGTGAAGCGCTTTGATTTTCAATGATAATGCGCTATATAAATGTAATTCATTATTGGTATTATTATTAAATTTCATCCTAGGTGATATTAAAAAGGTCTTAAATTTAACTTTGAGAATTCTGGGGGTTCCCTGTACAGTCCCCAACAAAAGTATTGGAACGGTAAGGCAAATTCATTTGCTTTTGTTGTTCATTGAAGACATTTGGGTTTAAGATGAAAAGATGAGTATGAGACAAGAGTTCAGAATTTCAACTCTCATTTCCTGGTATTCACATCTAGATGTATTAAACAACTCAGGACATATCACCGTTTGTATTAGACCACAGCATTCTTAGGTGAGCATTTCTCATCAAACCACAGTCCGAGATACTTCACTTACTTTCACTTTTTCCATATTTTGTCCATACATTTTAAGCTGTGCGTTATTAATCCTTCTCTTTCCGGTAAAGAACATATAGCATGATTTTGTGACTGACATCTTAAATCCCCATCATATGACCATCTTTCAACTTTTAATATAACACTCTGTATGCTATTAGTCCCATGTCTAATGTTTTTCCCTCTTTTCCATATATGTCCATCATCCGCATAAAGTGATGAACCAATATCTCTACCAACATT
>NW_025742727.1:0-1603 GCF_021292245.1 Micropterus dolomieu | reverse complement strand
GTAGTGATTTATGTTTAAGCCCGTAGAGTTTCATACAACAGCCCGTAGTGTTTCATACAACAGCCTGTAGTGATTTATACAACAGCCCGTAGTGATTCATGTAGCACCCCGTAGTGATTCATACAACAGCCCGTAGTGTTTCATACAACAGCCCGTAGTGATTCATGTAGCACCCCGTAGTGATTCATGTAGCAGCCCGTAGTGATTCATGTAGCAGCCCGTAGCGATTCATGTAGCAGCCCGTAGTGATTCATACAGCAGCCCGTAGTGATTCATGTAGCAGGCCGTAGTGATTCATGTAGCAGGCCGTAGTGATTCATGTAGCACCCCGTAGTGATTCATGTAGCAGCCCGTAGTGATTCATGTAGCAGCCCGTAGTGATTCATGTAGCAGGTCGTAGTGATTCATGTAGCAGCCCGTAGTGATTCATGTAGCAGCTCGTAGTGATTCATGTAGCAGCCCGTTGTGATTCATGTAGCAGCCCGTAGTGATTCATGTAGCAGCCCGTAGTGATTCATGTAGCAGCCCGTAGTGATTCATGTAGCAGCCCGTAGTGATTCATACAGCAGCCCTTTGTGATTCATACAACAGCCCGTAGTGATTCATGTAGCACCCCGTAGAGATTCATGTAGTAGGCCGTAGTGATTTATGTTTAAGCCTGTAGTGTTTCATACAACAGCCCGTAGTGATTCATGTAGCAGGCCGTAGTGATTTATGTTTAAGCCCGTAGTGTTCCATACAACAGCCCGTAGTGATTCATGTAGCAGGCCGTAGTGATTCATGTAGCAGGCCGTAGTGATTTATGTTTAAGCCCGTAGAGTTTCATACAACAGCCCGTAGTGATTCATGTTGCAGGTTGTAGTGATTCATGTAGCAGCCCGTAGTGATTCATGTAGCAATTCATGTAGCAGCCCGTAGTGATTCATGTAGCAGCCCGTAGTGTTTCATACAACAGCCCGTGTAGCAGCCCGTAGTGATTCATGTAGCAGCCCGTAGTGATTCATGTAGCAGCCCGTAGTGATTCATGTAGCAGCCCGTAGTGATTCATGTAGCAGGCCGTAGTGTTTCATACAACAGCCCGTAGTGTTTCATACAACAGCCCGTAGTGTTTCATACAACAGCCTGTAGTGATTTATACAACAGCCCGTAGTGATTCATGTAGCACCCCGTAGTGATTCATACAACAGCCCGTAGTGTTTCATACAACAGCCCGTAGTGATTCATGTAGCACCCCGTAGTGATTCATGTAGCAGCCCGTAGCGATTCATGTAGCAGCCCGTAGCGATTCATGTAGCAGCCCGTAGCGATTCATGTAGCAGCCCCTAGTGATTCATACAGCAGCCCGTAGTGATTCATGTAGCAGGCCGTAGTGATTCATGTAGCAGGCCGTAGTGATTCATGTAGCACCCCGTAGTGATTCATACAACAGCCCGTAGTGATTCATGTAGCAGCCCGTAGTGATTCATGTAGCAGGCCGTAGTGATTTATGTTTAAGACCGTAGTGTTTCATACAACAGCCCGTAGTGATTCATGTAACAGGCCGTAGTGATTTATGTTTAAGCCCGTAGTGTTTCATACAACAGCCCGTAGTGATTCATGTAGC
>NW_025742726.1:0-4052 GCF_021292245.1 Micropterus dolomieu | reverse complement strand
GACACAGTCTCAGCTGCAGCAGAAAGGACCGAGAGGCAGAGAGAGCTCGAGGTGAGTCGACAAAACATCCAGCAGAGAATCCAGGACAGAGAGAAAGATGTGAAGGTGCTTCAGCAGGAGGTGGAGGCTATCAATGGCTCTGCTGATAAAGCAGTGGAGGACAGTGAGAAGATCTTCACCGAGCTGATCCGTCTGATGGAGAAAAGAAGGTCCGATGTGAAGCGGCAGCTCAGATCCCAGCAGGACACTGAAGTGAGTCGAGTCAAAGAGCTTCAGGAGAAGCTGGAGCAGGAGATCACTGAGCTGAAGAGGAAAGACGCTGAGCTGAAGCAGCTCTCACACACAGAGGATCACACCCAGTTTCTACACAACTACCCCTCACTGTCAGCACTCAGTGAATCTACAGACTCATCCAGCATCAACATCCGTCCTCTGCGCTACTTTGAGGACGTGACAGCGGCTGTGTCAGAAGTCAGAGACAAACTACAGGACGTTCTGACAGAGACATGGACAAACGTCTCGCTGACAGTGACTGAGGTGGAGGTTTTACTGTCAGGACCAGAACCAGAGCCCAAGACCAGAGCTGGATTCTTAAAATATTCATGTGAAATCACACTGGATCCAAACACAGCAAACACATGGCTGTTATTATCTGAGGGGAACAGAAAAGTAACAAGAATGAGTCAACAACAGTCTTATTCTAGTCACCCAGACAGATTCACTGGATGTTCTCAGGTCCTGAGTAGAGAGAGTCTGACTGGACGTTGTTACTGGGAGGTGGAGTGGAGAGAGAGAGGAGTTCGTGTAGCAGTCGCATACAAGAATATCAGCAGAACAGGGAGGTCGAGATGTTTATTTGGATCCAATGACAAATCTTGGGCGTTACATTGTGACACAAACAGTTATAAATTTTGTTACAACAAAGTCCAAACTCCCGTCTCAGGTCCTCGGTCCTCCAGAGTAGGAGTGTACCTGGATCACAGTGCAGGTATTCTGTCCTTCTACAGCATCTCTGAAACCATGACTCTCCTCCACAGAGTCCAGACCACATTCACTCAGCCTCTCTATGCTGGACTTTGGCTTTATTCTCCTGGAGTCTCTGCTGAGTTCTGTAAAGTGAAATAGTCAGAAGTCCTTTCAGGGACAGTGGGTTAAACTCTGTGTTTTAATCCTTAAACTTCTTTTGTCTTCATGTTTGTTGCTGAGAGCTGATTGTTGGGGCATTTCTTCACCTGTCAATCAAACACTGTGGGCGGGACTTTGA
The DNA here is from genome assembly GCF_021292245.1 of Micropterus dolomieu. Lineage (NCBI taxonomy): Eukaryota > Metazoa > Chordata > Actinopteri > Centrarchiformes > Centrarchidae > Micropterus > Micropterus dolomieu. The sequence continues at coordinate 2,788 of NW_025742726.1, read as the reverse complement.
CGTCTTCTCATCAGCTGCTGTGGAAATGTTGGAGCTCCTTCCTGTGTTTAGCCATGGAGGCCATCACTGCTCAGGATGACTTTTGTTTCTCTGCATGAAAATGGAAACTTGTCTGAGCTCTAAATGTTTGTTGAATATTTGGATTGATGTATTTGTATGTTGTTGTTTCTCTTCCACTGCATGGGTCTGAAGAGAGAAAGCAGCAGACCTTCCTTTACTTTGGAAAGAAATCTAGAATAATTCACATTTATTTGTTTGGCAGAGCAAATGTTGTCGTCCAAAGAGACGTCCAAATGAGGGACTATGAGGGATTGTAAACTGTAATTATTATGATGATAATCAATAAGGAGATGGTTCATTCTTTTCTTGGACTTAGCAGAGATTCTGGATGAAGTTTAACAGACTGAAGGTTTACATGCTGAATAAAGCAACATGAACAAAGTCTTTTCTTCTCCTCTTCATTCCAGGGCAGCAGACAGAGCTGATGGAGAACATGTGAAACTAATCTGAGAGTAGAACTGAGGCAGTTTTCCTCCTGAAACACCACAAAGTACAGAGTTCATGTTCAGAGCAGAAGTTTGTCAGTCAGTCTCTGTCACTAAAACAGCTTTGTCACAGAGTTTTCTGCCACTTGTTGAACATTTTCTTTGTGCACTTAAGTCAATAAAGAGGATTTATTACACAGACTTAAAGCTGCCGTAGAACGGAAAACTGTATTTATCAGTAGGGCTGCACGATTATGACCAAAATGATAATCACGATTATTTTGATGTATATTGAGATTATGTATATTCATTGATTTTAGGGACAACCACGAACAGAAGAGCTAGATGGGAATTTCACTGTATGGAAGGAAGAATAAAGTATATTAACACATTGTTTATTTTCAAATACAAATACACACAAAATCCAAAAACACATGTATATTTCATATAAAAAAAAGCAACAAATGAAGTCTGTACATGATGCAGTTTGATGAAAGGTTTGCTTTGGTGCAATGTGGGCTGACGTGTGTGTTGGCAGATGAACATTGAGGTTTGTGGATTGAAACGACGGGTTCAAACAGTCAAATTAAGGCAGATCTACGTCTTCACCTCTAACTCTGACACAACTAAAAACACAGAGAGAAGGTGCACTTTACCTATTCAGCCTAAAGGACTGAATCTTCAGTGTTTCACGCTTCAGCCACTTAAATACAAATGATTTAAAGTTCATATTTTAATTTATTCTGACGGCTTTTAGACTGATTTCTTACTGGTTACACTTTAATCTAGAAAATCAACTTGAAATTTTCTGCAGAAAAATAATCCGTGACATTCAGTTACCTCAAATCTTTCTTACCTCCATCACTCACATCATCAGGAATGAGAAAGTCAGATGTGAGTAAACAATACTATCCGACTGGGGGTTATTAACACAATCAAGCAGTTAGCTGGCTAAAATATGGGAAATCACCAGTATCTTCCTGCTATTATTAAAACCTTAGTAGCCCGTTTTAAAGGTGGGGTCAGTGATTCTAATCCAACACAGACTAAATCTGAGCTCCGGAGTGTTTGTACTCAGCCCTGGCTCTGTAAATGGCAAACAAACAAAGCGGCGGGCCCCGCCACACCCGCGGACATTCAGCTGACTTTCTAGATTACCAAGACACGCTGTTGTTGTTGTGATGTTAGCGAAAGCAGCAGGAGAGCTGTGAGTACCGACCCATTCGCTTCCCAACTCATCCCATATGGATGCTTGGTCAAGACCTCTTGGCGTCGCTTTGTAACACCCTCTTTGGTGTTGGTTTTGCACATGCAGGGCTTCGCGGTCAAGTTAGCGAGAATAAATATGCAACATCCGGTTAGACTTAAGATAAAACTAGTGGTTATCGTTGTGAAACGTCGCAATTTGGTTAGGTTTAGGAAAAGATTGCGGTTTGGGTTAAAACAACTTATGTAACTTAACTAAAAAGAATCAAAGTTTTTTATTTCACATGGGAAACGAACACCGGTCTCCTGGGTGAAAATCTGGTTTCTGACCCACCCCATCAACCCCAACCACGTCCTTACTCTGACTTTTGTCTTATTTACTTTTAGCATTGACAGTTAAGCTAAAGGCTGCCATGTGCGTTGGTACCAGACGCCAAAACGGGTTGTCTGGTTTTGGCACCGTCTCGCCCTCTCTGCTTGTTAGTTTCATGTTAGCAATGCAGCAGCAACTGGAGCAACAGTTAACACAAATCTTAGCTAACGTTAGCTAAGAAACTTGCTGTGTGGTTACTCTGTGCCATGTTGATTTTTTGCAACCAGCGGCACCAGACGAAACCATATTTGGACAAGACGGTGGAGCTAACGGCTGTGTGTGGAGCTAGCTAGCTTGCTTAGCTAGGTGCATCTATAATTCACGTTAACTGTCATTTTAACAGGGCTAGTTAATAATCCTGCCCACAGATATCCCACAGATAATCCCGCCTTAAAGCCCCCCCTGCTTCCTGGTCTCTGTTCCTCTAAATGGGACCATAATTTACTAAATGAACATCATGCTGTGTTGAAGAAGACTTGAAACTAGCGACTGAGACCATAAACTCATCAGGAAAGTGTTTACTGAGGGAATAAATCAGCTGAGAGGACGCAGGTTTAAGTCGCCCCCTGCTGGCCGCTAGAGAGGACGCAGGTTTAAGTCGCCCCCTGCTGGCCGCTGGAGAGGACGCAGGTTTAAGTCGCCCCCTGCTGGCCGCTGGAGAGGACGCAGGTTTAAGTCGCCCCCTGCTGGCTGCTAGAGAGGACGCAGGTTTAAGTCGCCCCCT
>NW_025742725.1:0-6911 GCF_021292245.1 Micropterus dolomieu | reverse complement strand
AAAATTTAAGTGTAACACAAAATATGAACTGTTTTTGTATTTTGTAACTTTATTTGCTATAAAACAAAACAGCTGGCAGTAAAATACATAGCTCTTATTCATCTTTACTATTTCATAACAATCAGTTCATAACAATGAATGTTATGTTGAAAGGATATTTAAGCAAATAAAAGATGAAACCGATTAATCAAAAACTAAAGCAATACTACACTTTTTTTCTGCACTCCACACATTTCCATGTCTTTGGTACCCTGCTCAATTTAAGGCAAGACCTGTGAAAGTGCTTCCGCCTACACTGTCCAGATGTGCAGGTGATGTCATCTGTGTCACAAGGTTTACCGCAGTAGCATCCCATTTCAGGTGGCTGTTCTGTGGTTGCCCTGTCTGTATGAGAATGCCGTGGTGCTACATAGTTTGCCCTTGCTCTTCCCTCATTCACTTGACCCCATCTGACAAAAATTGAAATATAATCTGTTTATTAAATTGTATTGTATTTGTCTGAATGATATTTAATGCCTATCAACATTTACCTAAATGTGTTGCACTCTGACCACTCATAAATGCCTTTGCTTATAATTTGCTTGTAATCTGATTCTTCTCATTGACTTGAATAGCTAACCTGGTTACATCATGGCTACACAAATCCAACCTGCATGTTTAATTGTGCTTTACTCTACGCCCCTTGTTGCCTCAGTGGAAAACTGAGAAGAGAGCGGATAGCAAATCCTTTTGATCAAGGACACGGGTTTGTTTGCTTTGGCTGCCTCGCAGAATACCGACGCTGTAACTCTTCCTGCCCTCTGATCAAACCATACCCTACTTTTACTCTGCTCCCTGGTCTCCTCCTCAACTACCAAACACTGGAAAAGTTAGTTTGTTCATTAGTTAGTTGACTTGTCATGAATTTCAACTTCACAGGCAGAAATAATTTTACTAGTGATTACTTTGATTTTCAACTGAAGAGATTGACAAATGGAAATATTAACACCAACCTGTTTTTATAATATTTACCTGTTGCTGTGTCAGATGTAGGTTATCAAAGACCTTGGAAGTCTCAACCAGTAGTGTGGGCAGGTCTACCTCTAGCCAGGTGCTTGAATATAAGGTTGACAAAGGAGTGGGCAAGTCCAGCTGCATCACCTTTGGCGTGTACCTACAGTGGTGGAAGATGTGCCCAGATATTTGACTTAAGCAAAAATATGCTGTGACGTGAAACTTAGACCAAGGAATAAAAAGTATAAGCCTCAATATACTTCATTAAAGTATACATCATGTTATTGGATGTATTTAATTACATTTCACCACTGTGTACCTGTGGGAGTGGCCCTCAATGACAGAAAGGATGGCACTTTTCTTTGGCTTAGACTCTTGCTTCTCACTCTGATGAAGCATCTCAAAAAACATCCTGCACTCTTCATCTGATGGTCTAATATCAGGAAAACCAGGGCCTTGAACATGACGGGGCTCTCGGTTATGACAGAAATTGATGTTTTGGATCTCTGCATATTGGACATCTCTGACAGACGCCGTACTTGGCTGTGCCCATGCACAGGGCTTCTGGGTGCAAGCCTGCCCGTCCCTGATATCAACAGCAGCCAACACACAATACAGCAGAGCTGATGCATGTGAGCATACCTCTCCTAAACCTGCCTTACAGGTACAATGAGCCATTAAAACAGTCCCATCATCCTGTACTGTGATCCAGGGGTGTGTTGGGGTTACACTGAGGCTTTGTGAATGCTTCACCTGCAAATTTTAACCAGAAGTTAACAAACTACATGTTAGCTAGCTAGATTAAAACATGTAGTTTAAAATGACATAATGTTATTCTAGACATCTAGCAAAAGCTATATTTACAGTAGTGGTTGATTTATGTTATGTTGCTATTTGCTTGAATAACGTTAATGTTAATATCACTTGAATAAAACACTGCCACTTACCCTTCCTGTGATCAAGAACATTTTCTTCATCTCCAGATGATGAATTTTGGGATCATTAACCCATCCTGAGGTGAAGTAGCGGTAGGCTTCGGTGCTTTTAAACGCCTTGAGGGCTTCCCCGGTGTATGGAGATGGATTGTGGACGAGGTAAATGTAAATATCAGCAAACGTCAAATTTGGCAGGTTTTTGCTAGACTTTAGTGGAGTCAGCAGTTCACTGGACAGTAGATATGGATCGAAACCTAACGTACCAACCTTCTTCAAATACCGTTGCTTTTCGTCGGTGGTGAGGTGAGCTATTTTAGTGTGCGACATCATTCATTCTAACGAAGGAGGGGCTGCGCAGCGGTCCTAAAGATGGCGGCCACAACAAAATAGTCACGTGACTGAAATCCATGAATATAAATTCCTTGTATGCAGGATAACGTAGTCAAGAGATTGTCTAATATTTGGCTACAATGGCATATTTTACGCCAAAGTTTACTTGCCGCTCATGTGGTATGTCCCTGAAAACTATTAAAAGCTATGTTGGTCATCAGCTTCTACATAGACATGAGGCAGTTACTATCCATGTTGCTTTTCAGACTGCAAGCAAAAATTAACAAAGTACACTGCCTTAAAAGCTCATGTCCATCGTTCCCACAACTGCCCTGTTTCACAAAGACTCTTGTATGTGGTGATGATAATTGTAAGAAGCAATGCATAGATCTGAAGGTACGCACCTATATACAGTGTGCTAGCCTCGAAAATCCAGCTGCATTTTAACGTTAACTTAGCTCTCCTTAATAGCTAGGCTCCTTGCATTCTGGCTAATAACTTTTAACCTGGGTCTCAGACATTGACAGTGTTGTGTTGGACAGATTTGTGCAGCGTGTTCCATGAGGGAGAGAGAGTGAGAGAGTGATGGGTGAGTGAGAGAGAGAGAGGGACGAGCGAGAGGAAGTGCTGAGCAAATGCGCTATGGCACTCTGCAATGAAATACAATTTTAAATAGGCTTAGTAAAAAAAAAACGAAAATCAATCTGTAGTGGTCAGCGTTGATATTGTGGCGGGCTGCCACAAATAAATGAATGTGTGGGAAACATTGACCCTGGACACCCTGCATTGTGGTCTGTGGTAGGTTGTGCTATAAAATCATTTTCATCTGTAGGTGAAATTACTTATTTTGAAACATTTGGTTAACACATGTAATGGGTCAGAATGACTGCACTGTACACTGCAAAAACAAACATACTTAGAGCTGAAGAAATCATGTAACATAATTTCTTGTGTTGTTATTGTTAAAGTTCCTTGTCTTATGTATTTTTACAGTTTCTGTTTGCAGTATAGACAGAATGTGAGCTATTCAGTAATAAAGTTAACAAAGCAGTGTGCTCAACACAGCTCCTGGCTTACTTAACCTCATTGGATCCGTATACCTGCTATTTATTGGCCATGGTAATCATACTGTACTTGCACTTTTCACAGGTAACAGCCCAGTCACTGCCAAGATGTTCATGGTTGCAGTGTACCAGGTTATAGTCACTGAACAGCTTCCCAGCTTTACTAGCGTTCCAGATGATGTTCTGCTCATATTACCTGCACAACATTGACTATCCAGTGGAACTTGCTGCTACACTGGAGTTCTGCCAGAGGTATGGATTGAGTGTGCATTACACTGCTTTAAGAGGTAGCAGAGTTTAAGGCCACGAAGGTCAAAGTTGATCTTGTTTATATATTTGGGTAATTGTCATCAAAGAGACCTGAATATCATTTATTTTTGGGTTTTAAACAGTATTTCAGGTGCTGAGCGAATCTATGCGCTGTGGGAAGCTTTGCAATGAATTATGATTTTACTCCTATTACTAGTATATGTGGCGGGCAGCGTTGATATTGAGGCATGATGTGTCGCCACAAATAAATAATTAACAAATTAATTTTAATTCGGTCAGAAACTCCCGGACTGAATCTTGAAAAATGTTTGCATATATCCCACACATCTGTGTAATCTGACATCTCCAGAAAGATTATTATGAGAATAACGTCATCATTTAATCACAATTCACAATATTTTTCAAAATCTCCCCACCCTATAATGTGCTGTTCATTAATTTGCTGTGCTGATATGATTGAATCCCAGACAGAGAGACACCGAACCCGTTTGGGAGTGCATGGATGAGACCCGTGCAAAACAAAACTAACTGAAAACACTTCACCACAAATCCTCATGTTAACCTCAGCAGTTTTGTGCAGCTCACATTACCAACCGAACAAAGCTGTGCTTCAGATTATACATTTTTAGATTGCAAAAGTCAACCAGCTACGTTATCCGATCACAAACGGTCTGCCACTCACTGCGCGATAGCAGGTTCGCTTGATTCCTGTCACAGCGTCCGCCAGTGTCGCGTCAGCTGGGTGGTGTAATCGCGCGAGTCAACGCAATTTGTTATAGACTGCATTCGTTTTTTCAATGTGTGAGAAAATTAACATATGGCGTGAGGGCGTGTGGAAAGTGTCAGTTGTGTGAGTCTAACGCTCAATGCGTGAGAGTTGGCAGCTCTGAGTAAGTAGAGTGGCTAATATTACTTTTTTAAGGAGAATGCTAAGTAACTAGTAAGTAATAGCTATAGGCCTATTATTTCTGAGTAACTTGCCCAACACTGAGTTGATAATAAGGATCAGATAAATTGGGAATGTTTTAATTATTGCTTGTTATACAGGCTGTCTTGCTGTATGAATGGTTGCTTTTAAGTTTTAGGGTACCCACGGGGTCTTAAAAGTCTTAAATTTCATATTCCAGAAATAAGGCCTTAAAAATTTAATTTCATTACAAAGGTATTAAATTTCGTTTACTAAGGTCTTAAATTTTTTCTTGTCCTTTCGTAGGATTTAATTCTTGCCGTAACGTCATAAATGAATATTTGTGTGTGTGAGACTTCATAATGTACTCCGTTTGGTGTGACTGATGTTATATGGCAGTACAGGTAACATTACTGTTTATGTCAGTGTTTAGCTTTACACTCTGAACTGTGTTCACGATGCACGAGCTCTGGCATCCAGCTCAGTGTGAATCAGTCAGTAGTTAGAAAAGAAAAGAAAAAGTCTCTGACGTGCTACCAACGTTAGCTCGACGACTCAGAATGGGCAAACGTCTGAAATTCAGAAAGCCAGAGATACGAACAAGTTGGCGGGCGAGGCTGAGGGTAGTGGCGCTGAAGTTAGCACGACAAGCTGGTCGGCGTGCGAGCCAATCACACTGTGGCGAGCGCTAATGGAACAGCAGAGCTGGAAGACCCGCTGCAGGTTACTGGTCAGTGAATGCTACAACAGTAACAGAGAGATAGGTGTGTTTGAGACGAGGACCTTGTCTGTGCCGCAGGAAGGCTAACGTTATGTGCATGGAAACATCAAACTAACGCACATTAAACTTGCATCACCCAGACGATAAGGGGAACGAGGGAAAAACAAACCGGAGCCCAACTCCTTATCCCCGCTTTCAAGCCAATACTATATAATACTATATTTAAATCAGCCTTTAGATGCTCTAGAAAAACAGAACATGATGAATAATCAGTGAAGCAATTGGCAGATTATATTACATTACATTATCTAGCCAAAGTGTAACTAATTGTAACTCATACCACACAATTTGTTAGTATTTTGTATTTCACCCCTTAAGAGTTCTTAGTGCAAATACAAAATACATAAATACAAATATTGTATTCATTTCAGGTGTCATTTACACTGTGGATACTGGGGACATGACTCCATCACTTTTTTTTTTAAAGCATATGTTCTGAAAAATGGCTTGCAACAAGAAATGTTAAAAAAACTATTGAAAATACTTTGAGAAAGATTTATTTGCACAAAAAGAAAACATGCAATGCAATTTAAAGATAAAAGAAACAAATGTGCATTGTTCAAAAAAGTTTAAGCTAAAAATATCACTTTTTTACAGTGGGTACGGAAAGTATTCAGACCCCTTTAAATTTTTCACTCTTTGTTTCATTGCAGCCATTTTCCAAAAATCAAAAAAGTTCATTTTATTTCTCAGTAATGTACACTCAGCACCCCATCTTGACAGAAAAAAACAGAAATGTAGAAATTTTTGTAAATTTATTAAAAAAGAAAAACTGAAATATCACATGGTCATAAGTATTCAGACCCTTTGCTCAGTATTTAGTAGAAGCACCCTTTTGATCTAATACAGCCATGAGTCGTTTTGGGAAAGATGCAACAAGTTTTTCACATCTGGATTTGGGTATCCTCTGCCATTCCTCCTTGCAGATCCTCTCCAGTTCTGTCAGGTTGGATGGTAAACGTTGGTGGACAGCCATTTTCAGGTCTCTCCAGAGATGCTCAATTGGGTTTAAGTCAGGGCTCTGGCTGGGCCATTCAAGAACAGCCACGGAGTTGTTGTGAAGCCACTCCTTCGTTATTTTAGCAGTGCGCTTAGGGTCATTGTCTTGTTGGAAGGTAAACCTTCGGCCCAGTCTGAGGTCCAGAGCACTCTGGAAAAGGTTTTCGTCCAGGATATCCCTGTACTTGGCCGCATTCATCTTTCCCTCGATTGCAACCAGTCGTCCTGTCCCTGCAGCTGAAAAACACCCCCACAGCATGATGCTGCCACCACCATGCTTCACTGTTGAGACTGTATTGGACAGGTGATGAGCAGTGCCTGGTGTTCTCCACACATACCGCTTAGAATTAAGGCCAAAAAGTTCTATCTTGGTCTCATCAGACCAGAGGATCTTATTTATCACCATCTTGGAGTCCTTTAGGTGTTTTTTAACAAACTCCATGCGGGCTTTCATGTGTCTTGCACTGAGGAGAGGCTTCCGTCGGGCCAGTCTGCCATAAAGCCCCGACTGGTGGATTGCTGCAGTGATGGTTGACTTACTACAACTTTCTCCCATCTCCCGACTGCATCTCTGGAGCTCAGCCACAGTGACCTTTGGGTTCTTCTTTACCTCTCTCACCAAGGCTCTTCTC
>NW_025742724.1:0-10625 GCF_021292245.1 Micropterus dolomieu | reverse complement strand
CCGTATATCTGGAACAAACTCCCAGATAACTGCAGGTCTGCTGAAACTGTCAGTTCTTTTAAATTAAGACTGAAGACTTTTCTTTTTACCATTGCTTTTAATTAAATATTTAAGATTTTTCTTTTTACCACTGCCTTTAACTAGTAGATAACTTACACTGTACTGTAACATTTACAACAACATGTTTTCTTTTTCTTTGTGTTTAGCTTTTTACCATTGCTTTTAATTAAATATTTACACGGTGAGAAATGAGTAGGTAATTGAGTGAAAAGATAATGAGAGTGAGATTGAACAGAGTGAAGGAAGTGGTCTTAAATCTCGCGCCTGAGTGATTTGCAGGAACCTCTGTCCACCTGTAAACGCGCAGGTAAGTTTCAGTGGACCCAAAGATTGCTATGGACCCGAGTACAGACTAGCTAGAGAGAGTAGATTAAGTGTACTTCTCTGTTTATTCTCTTTTCAAAATAATTGTAACTCAGTTATTTGCTCAACCCCTCAGCCTGTTTTTATTTTCCATTTAACTTTTTTAACCCTGATTGTACACTGCACTGTAACTTATTATATTTTAATGTGTATTTTTTCAATTTCCCTATGTTGCTTTTAAACTTTTTTATATTTTCCTGTTGCTTTTATGTTTTATGTAAAGCACTTTGAATTACCTTGTTGTTGAAATGTGCTATACAAATAAACTTGCCTTGTCTGTGATACCCATGGAGAGTCTCAGTCTGCTGCTGTGCAAATTCACAAAACCTTTAAGCTTAAAGAAGTCTGAGTGCATCTCCAGCCATATGCTTCCCATCTTTTCACAGAAAATATCTTTGAATAGGTTAGACTATAACATCACATTACTTGCATCATTCCTGAACTTCATACTCAGTGAGTTTGGTGTAGAAAATAATCTCAGAGCATGTTATGAGAAGAGAGGTTTTCAGAATAGGCTTAGAAATGAACACTGTGAGGTCACTTGACAGTGACTTTAATGATAAATCACTGTCAGGCAGCTGGTATGACTTGGCACACTTGTCTGAAACAGCAGTATGTAGAAACTGTTCAAAAACCTGACTCGCTCTTTGCTGTCATGTGTTTTTTTAACATCCATGTGCTAAAAATATAAGCTGAATGATTATATATTATTATATGAAGAAGCAATAAATTGATTTAAAGTACAGATTGAGCTAAAAACATGAATAAGGTTATTAGTTTATAAGTAAGAAACACAAGCAAAATCAACAACATCTTCAAATAATACAATCCAATATGGCACAACCCTGACTTCCTCCTCACCACTACACCCCTACACCACTTATCTTCCACATGTGGAAACAAAGCGGTATTACACATCTACACCACCTTTTTCAGAATAAGAACTTGATTACTTTCCAACATTTAGTCCAGAAGTACGACATCAGGAAAGAACAATACCTTCCAAACCTCCAATTAACCGTTCTAAAATCGATATATTATTTAACAAGTTACCCCATCCCCACTAGTAGAAGAAATAAATATAACCAACCAAAAGAAAACCCTCTCCAAATCTTCTAAATGTAGACTCAACAATATCCAAAGACATATGATTCACTCCTGATACCGAATTTTGGACCCAAATCTGCAGGAAAACCTTCACAATGACTAAGAATACTTACAACTAATACAATACTAGGTAACCCACAGAGCACAAGATATAGAAGATTGGATTCACAATCTCAAATTCTCTGCCGTCATGGAGACCTCTCAACAATAAACCCGCCAATCAAAAATTCAATACCTATTCTCATTGCCTTAACTATGGCCAAGAAAACTATCCTCCTGAACTGGAAAACTAGAAACACAACAAACATCATGCGATGGTTAAGCCTCCACTATGAACAAATATCCATGGAACAATTAACATTCCAGTACGAAACCTCAAACTTTTGGGGCCAATTTGGACCTCCTTCATCATCTCATTAGACTTGACTATTAACCCCCTTCCCCTTCTTGAACTCTTTCTTTCCCTCCCTCCCTCCGTTATCCCCAACTGGCCGAGGCAGATGGCCGCCGAACCCGAATCACAGTTCTTTGTAAGGTTTCTCTACCTCCTAAAAGGGAGTTCATGCTCATGGTGGTGTAGTTCTCTGTAAATAAAATAACAAAGAGTACAGTCTACACCTGCTCTATATGAAAAGTGCAATGAGATAACTTGTTATGAATTATCGCTATATAAATAAAATTTTATTGAATAGTCCCACCAAATGTGTATGGGTTTATTTTGCCTTAATACATTTATTACTGTTATTGTTTTCATTTTCATCATTAGTATTATTGTTGTCTTTTCTATTATTATTATTATTGTTGTTGTTATTATTATTAGTGTTTAATAAAAAAATAGAAGCCCAAGCAAAGCAACTCATTTCCTATATAATTCTGAGCATTCTGTAGTATTTTAATTTGTTTTTTGAGCTTTGGGCAGATTCCTAAATCATGTTGTTCACTACTGATTGATTTTCTTCATAGTGTTTTAGAGACGCTATGGTATGCATTATTATTGGAGATACAGTGCATCTGTTTTGTTAGTTTCCAACCTTATTCAAAAATGGATGAAATTCATTATTCTAAATTCTACAAACAATACCCCATAATGACAATATGAAAGAGAAAGTTTGTTTGAAATATTTGCAAATTTATTGAAAATAATTTAAAAAAAGCATAAAGCACTCAAAATTGAGCTCAGGTGCATCCTGTTTCCACCATCCATCTCCACCTTTGGTAAATTCAGTTTTATTTGGAAAGGCCACCTGCTCCAGAATGCTTTGGACCTCATACTGGGGCGAAGATTCATCTTCCAACAGGGCAATGACCCTAAGCACACAGCCAAGATAACAAAGGAGTGGCAACAGGACAACTGTGTTATGCTGGGGTACACAAAAAAAAAATAAAAAAATATAAAATAAAAATAAAATCCCCCTCTCACCCCTTGCAGGGTGGTATGTGTCATCCTCAAGATCGGGTCCTCTACCAGAGGCCTTGGAGTTTGAGGGTTCTGCGCAGTATCTTAGCTGTTCCTAGGACTGCACTCTTCTGGACAGAGACCTCTGATGTTGTACCTGCAATCTGCTGTAGCCACTCTCCCAGTTTGGGGGTCACAGCCCCCAGTGCTCCGATTACCACTGGAACCACTGTTGCTCTTACTTTCCACATCTTTTCTAGTTCCTCTTTCAGCCCTTGGTATTTCTCAAGCTTCTCGTGTTCCTTCTTGTTGAAGAAGCTGTCTCTTGGGATCGCCACATCTATCACTGCAGCCTTCTTCTGCTGTTTGTCGATCAACACGATGTCTGGCTGGTTAGCCATCACCAGTTTGTCAGTCTGGATCTTGAAGTCCCACAGGATCTTAGCTCGGTCATTCTCAACTACCTTAGGAGGTGTCTTCCATTTTGACCTTGGGACTTCCAGCCCATCCTCACGGCAGATGTTCCTGTACTCTATGCCAGCTACCTGGTTATGGCGTTCCATGTACGCACTTCCTGCCTGCACCTGGGGTCCTGCTTGGTGTGGTAGACCTCAGCCTCTATTGATCTTGTACTGCCTGTTCTTGTGCCGCCATGATTAGTGCTTCTGTGCTGTCCTTCAGTCCAGCCTTTTCCAGAATTTCTTGATATCAGCCACTTCTTCTATTTGTCTGTGGTACATGCCGTGCAGCGGCTTGTCCCTCCATGAAGGTTCTTCATCTTCCTCGTCCTCACCTTCGGGTTTCTGCTGCTTGAGTTTTTCACTAAGCCCTTCATCTTTGGATCTTCCTGATGTACTCTTGGATCTTTGTTGTTTCATCCTGGACAGTGGTCTTGACACTCACTAGCCCTCGGCCTCCCTCGCTACGTTTCGTGTACAGTCTCAGGGTGCTGGATTTGGGGTGAAACCCTCCATGCATTGTGAGGAGCTTTCTCGTCTTGATGTCAGTAGCCTCTATCTCCTCCTTTTGGCCAGTTTATTATACCAATATATCTGATGATCTGGTGTTCGAGCAGGAACACAGTATGTGTTGATGGTTCGTATCATCATGCGGGAGGCAGACTTCACGGTACCGCAGTCCACCACCTCTCAAACCGCTAAACTGGCCTCCTCTACCGAGCACTGTACTGCCGGCACGAGTTTGATAGCAAGTGTCAGGCTCTCAAACTCACACACGCACCACCTTCCACAACGGGCATGCTGCCCGACTAGGCCCGCAGCAAAACCAAAAAACACCTGAACAACGGGCAGATACTTTTATCAGGAACTATATGAAACACAGAAAAGAGAAATAAACATGTAGAGATGTTATTCACTCACTGCACCACACGCTGCAACTGCACGCTCCTGTCACTCCGCCATTCACAGAGAGAGAGAGAGAGAGAGAGAGAGAGAGAGAGAGAGAGAGAGAGAGAGAGAGAGAGAGAGAGAGAGAGAGAGAGAGAGAGAGAGTAAAGGTGATGTTGCTATAGACTGAATGAATAATGGTACAGATATTTAAAGTAGTGTTAATGATAATAATCGTAATGTTAATGATTATAATAACAATATCACTAGTAACAATAATTGTAGTAGAAAGAGGGCGAGCAGGAACACGGGGGCAGCAGGTGAGCCACAGATCAAGACTCCACAGCTCCAGAGCCAGAAACACCTGCAGGAAATGATAGGAGGACAGAGGAGAGGGACGAGAAATAGAAAGAAGAGAAAGAAGGAGAGAGGAGCTCAGTGCTTCATGGGAAATCCCTCGGCAGTCTAGGCCTATAGCAGCATAACTAAGGGATGGTTCAGACTCACATGTGGTTCACTACCTGAGAATTAATCAAGCTCTTATTATTTGCAGCCCACTGGACAGAAAATGTAAATGTTAAACTTGAAGTAAGGTTTATTCATAACAGCAGAAAAGTATTCCATAAATGATTTACCCTGATAGTTGGAGTTTTCCATAGACCCCCCAGACTGCTCATGCTTAGACCTAGAATGCCTCAGCATGGAAGACACAATATTATTACATATACAGTTTCTCACAAAAGACACTATTGACACCATCTGAACCAAAGAAGTTTATCTTGGTCTCATCAGACCACAGGACATTAAACCGTTCCAGTAAACCATGTCCTTAGTCAGCATATCTTCAGCAAACTGTTTGCGGGCTTTCTTGTGCATCATCTTTAGAAGAGGCTTCCTTCTGGGACAACAGCCATGCAGACCAATGCAGTGTGCGGCGTATGGTCTGAGAACTGACAGGCCCCACCCTCTGCAGCAATGCTGGCAGACTCATACGTCTATTTCCCAAATACAACATCTGGATATGACGGTGAGCACGTGCACTCAACTTCTTTGGTCGACCATGGCGAGGCCTGTTCTGAGTGGAACTTGTCCTGTTGAACCGCATATGGTCTTGGCCACTGTGCTGCAGCTCTGTTTCATGGTCTTGGCAATCTCCTTATAGCCTAGGCCATCTTTAATTAGAGCAACCATTCGTTTTTTCAGATCCCCAGAGAGTTCTTTGTCGTGAGGTGCCATATTGAACTTCCAGTGACCAGTATGAGGGAGTGTGAGAGCAAATTTAACACACCTGCTCCCCATTCACACCTGAGACCTTGTAACACTAACGAGTCACATGACAACGGGGAGGTAAAATGACAAATTTTCACTTAGGGGTGTACTCACTTTTGTTGACATCGGTTTAGACATTAATGGCTGTCTGATGTGTTATTTTGGGGTGACAGTAAATTTATGCTATACAAGCTGCACACTCACTACTTTACATTATTCCAAAGTGTTTTAAGTGTTGTCACATGAAAATATATTATCAAATATTTACAAAAATGTGAGGGGTGTACTCACAACTGCTGATAGCACACCAAACCTGTAAAAACAATCTTTTTAAGGATCTATGCAACTAAATGTTGTGCAGATGTTAGAACAAATGTATTAATACAGTGCATTTTACTGTAGGGCTGGATATCATTCACTAAATATGTAAATATATTTGAAAGCAGAAATATGAAGGGACAAACCTTAGCACGACAACACTGAAATGGCTCAATCCACTCTCCACCCACGGTTTCTGAATGGATTGGCTTCCGTTTTAAGTCCTCCTAGATTTAAAGCTATTAAAGCAGTCTGAGTGTACCAGTATGTTTGCTTCAGATGTAATTTGTTTGATGTAACAATACAATCTCCAAAACAGCGGTTCATTTAAAGGACTGAGTTTGAAGCAAGCATCGGACCTACTTGGTCCCTGACAGGCAGAAACAAAAATCACAGTCAGGCAAAGAGAAGCAAAAATCTCATGACATTCAGGAAGCTGTAGTTTATACTGTTTATTAGCACTTCTGTGTACTTGTGTCTCATAGAAATTTTCGTACACAAAGTGCTCTCCAACTGCTATCTGTTGAGGTGTTGCTACAGTGTTTAGTTTGAGTAAATACCGCACAATGTTTGTTTTTTTTCCATCAACCGGCATAACAATGGCTAACCTGGCTAGGTGTTCCGACTTGTAACTGGAACGACTCGGGTGTGACGTCATTCCCAGCTCTGACTTCCGACTTCCAAGGTGAATGGAACACACCATTGGTCCATTTTTTTTAAGCAGAAAAAAAAACTCCGAAGCCTGGTCACTAACTTTCTTAAATTACAGCTAGACAGTACACTAAAATTAGTTTCTGAAAATATTTGAGGAAGGCAAAAAAGTGACATACTCTCGATTCATATTTGATCAGCACTGGCTAGTTTGACAGATTGATCTGAATTTTGTGAGCCTGGTGTGTTGTGTTCCACGACCAATCAGAGCGAGAAAATGTGACTTCAAATCTGGACCGTTGACGCTCTGTCAATCATTGTGTCAAGCCCATCCCATATTAGATGAATGGTGGTGATTTGCCCGACTGGATCCACTATGCAACTTGCACATGGGTGATATGGAAACTTGAAAACACTGGCGCAGAAACACTGAGAATAGGCTTTTCAGTGAAGAGATCCAATTTTCTTTACCAGATCCAAAAGTATTGGAAATTCCTTAGTTTTTGTTGTTCACTGAAGAACTTTGGGTTTACAGTTTTTTGCGATTGTTTACACACTAAAATAAAAATTTCCACACAATTTGCTAAATTCTACTCCAATGAGCGAAACACCTCCACAGATTTGCACAACATTACACACAATGTCTGCTTCACCCTTTTTGCAAAACATTACACAGTGATTTGTAACACAGTGATTGATTGATAGAGCCTGAACAAAGAAGACGAGGACCAAATTTGACTCAAGAAATCCGTGCAACACTTATTGACCATGTTATCAACCATGGACTGACACTGATGGAAGCTGGACAAAGGGTTCAACCAAATCTCAGCATTCGGACATTTCATCGAGAAAACAGGTAAGCTAACCACACAGTACACTGAAACTGAAGCTTGCTGTACTTATCAATATTGTTTACTGTGATATTTGACAGTAGGCTGCATGTGTATTTTTTTTTTTACAAAGGATTGAGGGTCGAGGACACCAAGGGGCCCTATGTTCACTCGTGCACAACAGGCCGCCATTGTGAACATGGTTTTGACCAATAATTGTATCAGACTGCGAGAAATCCAAGCCAATATCATCAAGGATGACCATATTTTCAATAACATCCAACGAGTCTCTCTGTCAACATTTGGTCGAATCCTCAAGAAAAATCAAATATACATGAAGCAACTGTATCGGGTAGCATTTGACAGAAATTCAGAGAGAGTGAAACATCTGCGCAATGAGTATGTGGAGGTATATATTGTTCATCTTATTATGGTGTGGTATTGTGCACTTCTCAGAATGTTCTGGCACAAATAAATACTGTTCAATAGATATTGAATAGCATCCTATTGTCTTTTACTGTGTTTCAGAGTTTCTTGCAAATGGATGCTGCAGAAATTCAACATGAATTTATATATGTGGATGAGGCTGGATTTAACCTTCCAAAAAAAAGAAGGAGGGAGAAGTGTAATTGGACACAGGGCAATCACCAATGTGCCAGGGCAGCGAGCGGGTAACATCACCCTTTGCGCTGCTATTACACAAAATGGGGTCCTCCACCACCATGCAAATCTGGGACACTATAATGCAAATCTAATACTTGCATTTCTTGACAGATTGCACGAGATTGTCACAGCATTAAACCAAGTGGACCAGATGCGGTACATTGTCATTAGGGACAATGTCTCATTCCATCGGGCTGCTCTGGTCCAGAATTGGCTCCATGAGCACGCTGAACTTGAAGTCTTATACCTTCCCCCATACTCCCCCTTCCTGCATCCAATAGAAGAGGTTTTTTCAGCATGGCGGTGGAAGGTATACGACCTGCGGCCCTATAACCGTTTCTTTTACAGTACTTTTTTTTCAGAGTCAAAGTGTATGTACTTAATGCTGTAATTTTTATTTGTTTCATTGTTGGTTGATTACTGTAACTGATTATGGTAAGAAATACTGTAAGTATGGAAATAAATACTTGAAAGGTTCAGTCTGCAGCATCAGGGTTGTACAGTGCTTGGTAAGTTTACAGCAGGCCTATTTGTGTACATTCTCCCTATATCTCAAACTAATCATGAAGAATGTTGTGGGTTTTCCACTTTTTTTTTGCAAATGTGTTTCATTTATCACAGCAGTGTGAAACTGGCTGCAATAGTGTCTGATCATTGAGGACTGTGATTGAATGAAAACTAATAGCATTTTCACAAATGTGTATGTTTTGACCGAAGTGTGTCATTTTGCAAACCATCTAGGAATTATGCAAATTGAGTGTGGTGTTTGGATAACTGTGATTATATTGAAAAAAAACCCCGGTTTTCAAAATTGCCTGTAAACATTGAAGAAAAACTGTAAGATCAAAAGATGAGTATGAGACGAGTTCAGGATTTCAGCTTTTATTTCCTGGTATTCATATAGATGTTAAACAACTCAGGACATATCACCGTTTGTATTAGACCACAGCATTCTTAGGTGAGCAAAAGTAGTGGAACAAATAATCTTAAAGAAAATAACATTTAATATTTGGTGGCAGAACCCTTGCTTGCAATAACTGCCTCAAGCCTGCGACCCATCGACATCAAACTGTTGCATTCTTCATTTGTGATGCTATTCCAGGCTTTTACCGCAGCTTCTTTCAGTTCTCATTTGTTTCGGGGTGTTTCTCCCTTCAGTCTCCTCTTAAGGAGGTGAAATGCATGCTCTATTGGGTTAAGTGTCAGGTAATTGACTTGGCCAGTCTAAAACCTTCCACTTTTTCCACTGATGAAGTCCTTTGTTTTGTTGGCAGTGTGCTTTGGGTCATTGTCCTGCTGCATGATAAACTTCCTCCCGATTAGTTTCAATTTCTCCGTAAATTGGCAGACAAAATGTTTCTGTCCACTTCTGAATTCATTCTGCTGCCCGCCCAAGCCATGACATTACCTCCACTATTGTCACAACCTGGCTCAAGGGTCATGACAAAAGAGGGAACGAGGCAGCATAAAGGATCAAAAAGTGATTTATTTAACAAAAGAGTGAACTAAACAGAAAGTAGTTTGACCAAGTGGAGCTTTATCTCCCCTGGCTCACAGGTTCAAGGTGCACCCAATCAGCAATCACCTCAACAGAACAAAGATGGTTAACAGTGGTGAGGTATCACTCCCACAGACTGATGCCTCACTGAGGCCATCACACCATGCTTCACAGATGAGCTTGTATGCTTTGGATCATAAGCAGTTCCTTTCTTTCTCCACACTTTGGTCTTTCCATCACTTTGGTAGAGATTAATCTCGGTCTCATCAGTCCATAAGATTGTGTTCCAGAACCTTTGCGGCTCACCTCTGTACTTCTTCCTGCTGATGAGTGGTTTGCATCTTGTGGTGTGGCCTCTATGTTTCTGCTCTCTGAGCCTTCTTCCAACAGTGGATTGTGATACCTTCACCCCTGTACTATGGAGGTCGTTGGTGATGTCACTTCCTGATGTTTTTGGGGGTTTTCTTCACAGCTATCACCATATTTCTGTCATCAACTACTGTCGTTTTCCTTGGCCGACCTGTTGGACGTCTGTTGCTCAGTACACCAGTAGTTTATTTCTGTTATGCTTGCTATGCCCAATGTTTGTCCAATGACTCTGGTCAATTTTCCTTCTTTTCTCAGCTTGACAGTGGCTTGCTTTTCTCCCAGAGACAGCTCTCTGGTCTTCATGTTGGTTTATCCTTTTTTAACAGGAAATGCAGTCTTTATAATATTTTTGCTCACTTGAAAAATGGGTGGGTTCAAACAAAGGGTGATATGTCCCGAATTGTTTAACAAATCTAGATGTGAATACCACGAAATGAGAGCTGAAATTCTGAACTCTTGTCTCATACTCATCCTTTGATCTTAAACCCAAATGTCTTCAGTGAACAACAAAAACAAAGGAATTTGCCTTACCGGTCCAATACTCTTGGAGGGGACTGTAAGTACACATTAAAGGCAACATGTTTGAGCAAAAAAGAAATCTCGCTTCTTAGACGCCAATTTCTTCTTATTTTTATCCAAGGCCTTATCTTAGAATTTACCAGTCATCACTTCACTAGATGACACGGGATTGTGACACTAGACATATACATACATACATAAACACACACACACACACACACACACACACACACACA
>NW_025742723.1:0-17277 GCF_021292245.1 Micropterus dolomieu | reverse complement strand
TGGTGGAACGCCAATTCCTCTCAAGTTTCCGTGATATTTGCTTTAATTTGCGAGTTTCAGTATTATACCATGGAGCTAACCGTCTTTGTTTTATTATTTTCTTTTTTAGAGGGGCTACAGAGTCGAGTGTCATTCGCAGCAAGCCTGCAGCACTATCAACAAGATGATCGATTTGGGAGGGACTGAAATTAGCATAGGAGTCCTCTGTTACTTTGTGACTTGATAATGAATATAGAGCTGATGGAATCGCATCCTTAAATTTAGCTACAGCACTATCAGACAGACGTCTTGTATAGAAATTTTTGCCCAATGGCGTGTAGTTCAGCAATACAAACTCAAACGTTATTAAACAGTGGTCTGATAAAAAGGGATTCTGTGGGAACACCACTAAATGTTCAATTTCAATACCATACACCAAAACAAGGTCGAGGGTGTGGTTAAAACAGTGAGTCGGTTCATGAACACTCTGAGAGAAGCCAATGGAATCTAACAGAGAGATAAACGCAGTACTAAAGCTGTCATTCTCAACGTCCACATGAATATTAAAATCCCCTACAATAATAACTTTGTCCGTTTTAAGGACTAAAGTTGACAAAAACTCTGCAAATTCAGATTAGAATTCAGAGTACGGGCCAGGTACTCGGTACACTATAACAAAAAGAATTGGTTGCAGTGATTTCCAACTTGGGTGCGAAAGACTAAGAACAAGGCTTTCAAATGTGTTATAGTTTAGTTTAGGTTTAGAACTGATTAGTAGGCTAGAGTCAATGATAGCTGCAACTCCACCTCCTCGGCCTGTGCCTCGAGGAATGTGAGTATTAATGACTGGGAGGGGTTGATTCATTTAGGCTAACAAATTCTCCATCACCCAGCCAGGTTTCAGTAAGACAAAATAAATCAATATCATAATCTGATATAAGTTCATTTACTAGTACACCTTTAGAAGAGAGAGATCTGATGTTTAAGAGTCCACATTTAATTTTCCTATTAGTTTGCACTATTGCTCTTGTGGTTTTAATTTTTATGAGGTTTTTATGCACAGCTCCTCTTCTGTTTACCTTTTTAAATAATTTCGATGGTCGGGGGGCAGACACCGTCACTATAGGATTTCCACTAAGTAACTCCTGAAATGGAGGAGCAGAGAAGTGTGTTAGACTGCGACTCTGCCTCCTGGTCTCAACTCTGGGTTGTCATGGATTTGGTCCACTAATAAACTTGGCCAGATTTCTAGAAATGAGAGCTGCTCCTTCCCAAGTGGGATGGATACCGTCTCTCCGGATCAGACCAGGTCTTCCCCAGAAAGTCTGCCAATGATCTACAAAGCCCACATCATTTGCTGGACACCACCTCAACAACCAGCGGGGGAATGACGACATGCGGCATACATGTCATCGCTGGTCAGATTTGGCAGGGGCCCAGAGAAAACTACGGTGTCCGACATTGTTTTTGCATATGTACACACTGGCCCAACATTTATCTTAGTGACCTCCGATTGGCGTAACCTGGAGTCATTACCGCCGACGTGAAGAACAATCCTTAATCCTTTATCCTTAGCCAGCAGTTTCAAATAAGACTCAATGTCGCCTGCTCTGGCCCCAGGGATGCACTTAATTATGGCCGCTGGCTTCGCTAACTTCACGTTTCTCAAAATGGAGCTGCCAATGCTGATGATGAGTTGGTTTCTCAGCGGGTGTGTCGCTGAGTGGGGAAAATCTGTTAGAAACGTGAACAGGTTGGTGATGACCCGTGGACTTTGAATGCTTACGACTATTCGGACAGTCACCCAGCCACCCCTTCCTGGCTGCACAGGAGATGCCGGGGGGCGGCTACCACAGGCTAACTCAGGCCGTTCCGTACTGACTACCGGGGACTGGCTAGCTACAGTAGCTAAAGACTGATCTACCAAGGTGCGGAGCCGGACTTCTAAATCACTGAGCCTCGCCTCCATGTCTAAAAATAAAGTACACTTGTTACACGTACCATTACCGCTAAAGGAGGCAGAGGAGTAACTGAACATCTGACACACCGAGCAGGAGAAAGTGGGAGAGAGAGAGGGAGAAGGAGAAGCCATCGCTAGCTGCTAAGCTAAAGTCACTAACGGCTAAGCTAAAGTACAGTAGCGTCAGCTACCAAAACTTTTGAACAACTATGAGATTGAACAGCAGTCACTAAAAGATGGAAAGCAAAGGCAAAATTACTGTAAGAATAAGTGTTTAGTGGACAGTTGGCTGCTGTAATCTAACAAATGTAACTGGTATTTAGCGAGAGCAGCACAACACGGTACCAACACACAAGCACCGGAAACGGAAATGAGTCGACACGCTTACCGCAGTACGTCAGCAACATCCGTCCCGATCTAGACCCACTACTAACTTGAGTTGTGGGGTGGGGTCTGGCTCTGCCCTTCTTCTCCTGCGCAACATCTGCTGCTACAATTATTACTAGTCCTATTATTATTATCAGTAATATAACTATGATCATTAGTACTATTATACATTTTCTGTACCACTACTGTAGCTCTCTCTCTCTTCCTCTCTCTCTCGCCCCCAACCGGTCAAGGCAGATGACCGCCCATCCTGAGCCATGGTTCTGCTGGAATTATTGGGACTATGGCACAAAGACTATGGTCTAGATCAGGGGTCGGCAAATAAGTCTGGCATTTGACCAAATTTCTTTTCAAGTCATTAGATGACGGGCCAGAGCATAGTCAGTTTATCATTTATAATCCGTCATTTACTGTGTGCCTTTTTAGCTCAGTCAGTAGTGCGTAAGTGGCCAAAATCAGTTGAAATCAGACTGGTAATCTGACATACCAGGCAAATGCCTTGTGGGCTGACGAAGCTTTGGGGCCGGTGGAACGTAAATTATTTATCTCTAATCAATGATTGGCCCATAAAGCACTGACAGCAGCCCATTGGGTAATTTTCTATACTGTCATGAATTTTCAGAATGAGTGAGTAGTAGGAATATGAGCCCAAATGCAAGACATGAGGAGCAGAGATTCAGTTCTGGGATTTATTGACTTACAGAAACACAGGGCGAACACAGAATGGTGCAGAGCAAGTCCATAACACTCAGGTAATCCAAAATTCCACAGAACACAGGTACTCCCAATTGGCAAAAACATGACAGAGCATAAACACACTCCAATGACCAGATAGAGACTGAACAGAAACATCAGGCATATATACACAGGGACTAACGAGCAGGGTGGGGGCAACACAGGTGACAGGGATCAAGGTTAACGAGGCAGCAGGGAAAACAGAGAGACAGGCAGCAGAGTGATAACTGGGGTAACAGACATAACCTAGTTTACTGGACGCTAAACACAGACATAAACTAAGACACAGAACCAAAATGCAGAACTATACCTAAGATACATGACAGACAGGTACAAGGTGAGCTAAACAGAACCTGCGAATAAACAATGAAATAAACAAAGCTAAACAGAGAACACAAGACAAGGAACAAAACTCCAACAGAAACCATGGACCAACTGTTACACAGACCGGGGTAGGGAACAGAGACAGAACTAACCAGGAAACAGGACAACACTCAACTAGGAACAGAACGGAAATAAAGAAAATGCCAAAACACCACTAAACACTAGCTGACAGATAGACTAGATGAATAATAACTCAGACTCAATAACAGATACCAAACTGATCAATAAGTAAACTCTCAGTGAACTATACTCAACAGAACAGAACTAAAATGTAGATGCAAAACCCAAATTTTAGAATCAAGAACACAGAGTGGATAAAGGAGACAAGATAACAGGACAACAGACAAGACAGAACCCCAAAACACAACAGACCAAAATAATAGATAATCAGCTGACCAAAACTGAGTGCAAAACTAAAACATGGCTGACAGGCAGAATGTGACAGACACTGGGCTTACTATCCCCCACTCCCTCCCTCTCTGCCCTCTGTTTCTTGCGTTGCAGGCATGGACTGTATTTTTTTTTTTAAATTGACTTTATTGAAAATGTCAGCAGATATATACAACATATAAAGACATATCCAGGGGGATTCATTAAGGCTTTCCAATTAAAAGGTCCAGGTTAAAGCACCAACTTGAGTTTTTGAGTTCCAATATCGGTCACTTCCATGAGGTCATAAGTGTTGAATATAATTGTACAGTCCTTTGAGCGTTGCAGTTTTATAAATATTTTATGGAGTCCATGCATCTGGTTCACTCATGAAGACAGGGAAGAATGGTTTAAACCACTCAATTTACATTTGTGGATATGGTATTTGGCAAGTAGAATAACAGATTTGTTATGAAGTAGGCCTATAGTCCTTTCTCATCCTCCCTGAAATCAAAAACACTAAAGAAAACATCCTTACAACAAAAAGAAACATCCGGAATGAAATGAGCCTGAATGAACTCCAACTTGTCTGACCAGAATTTCTCTGTGTGATAACAGTTCAAAAATAAATGGGAAACATTTTCCTCTGCAGCTTTACAGAAAGAATACTCAGTTTCAATATTCAGTTTATATCTTTTAAAAGAAAGATTTTGCTGGGTCAATTTAAACAAAACTTTTCTCACTTTATTGCAATGACCACACTTTTTCCCAAGGCACACTCTCATTATACTATTCCAATATGAGGGTATGGAATTGTAACAATATCTTTTTGGAATAAACCTCTAATAAGTTTATTATTAACCCATTGCTTTGTGGAAGCATAAACTCCCCACAGCAGTGTCAGATAAATTGATAGTGTGATGAAGTGGCCATCGGAAGTTAATGCCTCCCAGCAGCATCCTGACTCCTGGAGGAACGGCATCAAAAACAATCGCATAATGTTTAACTGATATGGGAATTTGATATGTCATCAAATACTCTGAGTAGCTAGGCTATAGAGTCTCTCATTGGTATCAAACACTTGACCAACAAGTAATATTATTATTAAACAAATTTTCAAAAAATATTGATTTGTTTTTATAGAAATGTCCTTATTATTCCATTTTCGTCTTCTTTTCGTCGTGGTGGTGCTCAACGTGTTTCATGAAAGAGAGCCGCATGCACAGAATAATAATACAACGGTCACACCCACACACTGTTGTATGGAAGTAAATGAAGAGCCCAGCTCCGGTTACCAACCCAATTGTTACAGGATTGTCATTTCCATCCCCCGGAGGTTCCATCCTCCTGTGGTCACAAGTCTCCGGATTTATGACAAATATTCACAACCTTGTGTCCTAGGCTTGTGTCCTTTTCATTGCATTTATTATAGTTTCAGGCGATGTAGCCTACCAAAAGCGATTTTAGAGGTTCTGAAGCACCCCATAAACACTGCAACAGTAGGCCTGGCTATGAAATTAGTTTTAATTTAATGTTAGAACATTATTACATTTACTCATTTGACTGGTGCTTTTATCCAAAGCGACTTACAATTGCTATATATGTCAGAGGTCACACGCCTCTGGAGCAACTAGGGGTTACATATCTTGCTCAGGGACACAGTGGGGGATTGAACCCGGGTCTCTCACACCAAAGGCAGGCATCTTATCCATTGCACCATCACCACCCCATTGTGCCATCACCACCCCTATACTAATAGAAATTATTTATGCTCCACAGATTCTGTGCAACCAAAATAAAGATTTTTTATTAATAATGAAATAATACTGACATATTAAACTCAACAGAAAACTAATTCCTTAAAAGAGAAAGCAAGCATGAATAAGCACTGGACACTTAAATTAGGGAAACACTTTTAACACCCTCCCTTCTCTGAGGGAGTAAACACGAGCCTACAGCTCCACAATTCCCGAGCACACAGCTCCACACTGCTGTCTGACCCAAACTGGTCCACTGACCCCATAGGGGTCATTAACACTGACATGTCCCCACCACATTTTGAAATGGCTGATTTCGTCCCCATCACTTTTTGAAAGCATTTGTTAAAAATGTACTGAAAAATAGCTTGCACCAAGAAATGTTAACTAACAAATAAAAATGCTTTGAGAAAAGGTTGATTTGCACAATAAGAGAACATACAATGCTATATGGTTTTCCCACATATAAAAAAAATTGGAGCAGAAAATGTCTCCAGAATGCAGGAAATCATGAGTTTAATGCTCAAAATCTTCCAGACCCCCTGCACACATATTTCAGCATTAAATATTTAATCTAAACATTGCTTGTCACAGCAGATTTTGAACACCTGCAGCCTCTCCTGCAGTAATAAATCTACAGTAGATAACAGTTGAACAAGGCGTGTAAGAAGAAAATAAGGCACATCTAGGTAATGTACAAAGATTAAGAATGATTAATGATTAATAATGATTAAGGATTAATACTGATTAAGGATAATAAAATGATTAAGAATGATTAATGATTAATACTGATCGAGGATAATCACTGATGTCTGTTTTTTGTCTGCACTGCTCCCCTCTCTGTGTCCTAGGCATGCCCTCTGCTGATCATGCTATTTTAACCATAACCTGACTTTGTGGAATAAGCTGGTGTCTTTTGTTCTGTGTGAGACAGGACATTCTTACTGTGATGGACTATATTGATGTATGTTTTGTAACACAATTTTCACAAATTCTGCTTCTACATTTTCCTTTGCTGGTGTTTTGGATGCTGCCTTGCTGTCTCACTGTGCTTCCTCACTCTGCTCCCAAAGCACACATGCTTGCTTATACATGTGCTACTGCTGAGCCTGGGCAGTTAGATACAAATAGTTTTTGAGTATGGTTAGGCCCCCAAAATTGAAGTTACTTTGCAGAAAAAAGAAAGAAAGAAATATTAAAGCTGTAAGCAGTGTTGGGCGGGCCCTCGCAGTTGAAGCGTAAAGGCTGTGAATTTGCTTTGTGCTTCAGACACTGCATGAGGGTGTTATACGTCACTTCCTGTGTCCCCTTTGTGGAGCTCCAGACCACTTGGCAATGTGACTATAAATGAACATTGGCATGTAAATGTGTTCGGGACAGGACAGTTATCAAGCACGTAAAGTTTTGTGCAGATGTGAGCATGTACACTGAAGTTCAACAACTTCCTGTGTCATGGCAAAGAGTTTAAAGTCGCCGCCACGCCACCGCCATGCCACTGCCACCACCACAACGTTAACTGCAAAGTCATGTTTTGCAACATGGCTTCATCAATGTGTTAAGGGTTTTCTGGGACAGTTTTGAAGTTGATATGTATATTTAAAAAAAAGTATAAAAAAATTATTCCTTTCAGTTTCAATAGGGACCTCACATGGTTTGTGCTCAGGCCCTAAAAAAAATCCCTTCAATTTCAATTAGTTTTCAGTCACGTGACGTGGTGACCTGGAGTGCAAAACAACGGACCAACATAGCGGCTCACACCGCCACTCCCCCGTAGAGACGCCACAAAAGCAGTTAAATTTTATTTGGATCACCTTTCAACTTAAGAAAAAGAAAGATATGAACACAAACTGCAAGTGTTGGGCATATCTGATCCGTATAACGTTACAGCATCCGCTGCCGCATTTCTAATGTTAAAAACCACCCCTGCCGTTTCTCGGACTGCGGTAATGTGACCTTTAACTTCTGGGAAATCCCTCAGCTAACACAGCCCAAGCTTGTCTCCTCCCCGATTAGTAAATCCGAAAGCACAACAAACATCAAGCATTTTGGCAACGCAAAAGTAACAAACTCAAAGTAAAAGTGTGTCACTTGCATAGGCCTATTGGTTGGCAGGCAACGGAAACTAACATCTTTTTGCCCTCCAAGGGAGCGTTTTCATTGGAGTGTGACGTCACGTGAACACTATGATTAGGGACCTCGCACGGTTCGTGCTCAGGCCCTAATTAACATACCAGTATGTTTTCTTCCAGTAGTAGGATCTTCATCTGCGAAAATGATGCTGAACTTTCCATCTCGTGTGAAACAGGGTACACACACAAGCAAGTAAAAGTATGATGTTCATTATTTATTAAGGTTTAATCAATATAGCACTGATTTAATCAGTATAGCACACAAGTTACAAAGTGCTGTACAGTGAAACAAACATGATCCATACTTAAAAATGTAAATGAAAATAAAATTAAAAATCAACAATAAAATCAACATTATAAAAAAATTAAAAAATACAATAAAAACGCCATACGATAAAAGTTAGATTTGACAAGAGATTTAAAAGAGGCCACTTAGTTTGCCTGCGTGAGATCTCCGGGCAGGGAGTTCCACAGCTGAGGGGCCTGAACAGCAAAGGCTCGGTCACAGAGACTTTGGAACTTTGCCAAGAGGATCTCAGGCATCAGTCCGGCTTATTGGGAGTTATCAAATCAGAGATGTAGGCAGCCCTGAACTGTCCGTTCAGGGGCTTTAAAAACAAGTAGTAAAATCTTAAAATCAATTCTAAAACTCACAGGGAACCAATGAAGGGCGGGGAGGATTGGTGTGATGTGGTCACTCCTCTTGCGAGTTAAAAAACTGGCTGCAGTATTTTGAATGAGCTGAAAACTATGAATATTTCCCTTACTGATACCAGAGTACAGAGCATTGCAGTAGTCGAGTCTTGAGGAAATAAAAGCATGGATGACCTTCTCTAGGTCAGCAGAAGAGAGAAATGTTCTAATCTTAGTTAGCTGTCTCAGCTGGACAAAACAGGACTGCACTGTTGTCACCTGAGCATCAAAAGACAGCTCTGAGTCAAAAATGACACCAAGGTTGCGAGTTTCTTTCTGAATGTTGTCTGTGAAGACAACTAGGTTAGTGGTGAGGTTTTTGATGTAGCTAGTGCTGGTTCCGATGGGGTAAATACAATTATTTCTGATTTTGTTTCGTTTAACTGAAGATAGTTGTTTCCCAGGGGTAGCATGTATATGGTGAATAACAGTGGCCCCAAAATCGACCCCTTGGGGACCCCACAAAATAGAGGAGCATGAGAGGAGGAGGCTTCTCCAAGGATCACAGAAAATTACCTATTTGACAAATAGGAGATGAAACTATCCAGGGCCACATCACTGATACCAACGTAGTTTTTCAGACGGCTAATTAAAACATCATGGTCCACAGTGTCAAAAGCTGAGCTGAGGTTAAGAAGAATTAAAATAGACCACATGCCTGATTCAGCTGCAAGCAGTAAATCATTGGTGACCTTGATCAGAGCAGTCTCAGTACTATGCAGGGAGCGGAACCTGATTGAAATTTTTAAAAAATTTCATTATTGTTCAAAAAGGAGATTAACTGAGTTGAAATTTTTTTTTCTAAAATTTTAGATAAAAACGGCAGCTTGGGTCTAAAATTATTTAAAACAGAGGCATCTAAAGAGGGCTTTTTAAAAAGTGGGTAAACAGAGGCATGCTTAAAAGAAGAAGAAAAATGCCAGTTGACAATGAGCCGTTAATGATGCAGAAGAAGAAGCGGTCAACTCATGCGATTCATTTCTGGTTAGTGCACAATGGCAGTGTTTGATTTGATACAATACTGCCTGTGGAAATTTACACACTACGCAGTGTACTTCGTGTACTACTGGAAGTATGCGAATTGAGACACAGCATCTGTCGTAAACTGGCTCGTCATGTAGGCCTTCATTTCAGCCTCTGTCTGAAAAAAGCTGTAGATGCTCCTGTCTCTTTAAGAAAATGCTATTTGGGATGCATGTTTAAAAGGTAAGACGTGTAAAAAAAGAGATTATATATGATTAGCCCAACTGAATCAAGGTAATGTGCATTAAAGCAGTTAGTGGATTTCCTTCACTAAATTAGAAGATTTAGGGACATTAACAGTTAACAAATTAACAAACAAATTATGATACTGGCAATGGAGAAGGTTAGCAGCACACAATATAAATAGGGACAGCCTATTAATTCATTTAAGAATACATATTTTTTGGGGTGGTATTTAATTTTATTTAAATATATTAGTGGTACGTGAATAAAATATTTCAAAACATTATTTATTTAAAACAACACATGATTGTAAATGCCTATTATACCATTTATAAGAAATCATACTTAAAATGTTATATTATTTGCCTTCTCTCAGTGTCTGGATCACTTCTTTCTTCCCTTCTTAGTCTCTATAGTCCTTGTTTCCTCAATCTCTGTTCAAAATAATATTTTACCACTTCAAAATAAGAAATACTGTTTAAGAGTTAATATTTATTATACCTGTTGTATAACCTGCCTATAAAAGTATAGCTTTGATCAGCAGCTAGGACTTTATAGGTATATTTATAGGTTTGAGGACAATGCACAAAGATGATGGGAATAGCATGCTCTCAGCCTAGTCTTGACCTTTTTGGTCCTGACAAACTGGTCGGCCTCACAATGTGCCTGCAGAGTCACTTATTTTTCACACAACAATTCAGGTTTATTTACCAACATTAATATATCATTGTGGCTGAATGCACCATATTGGTGAACACTCAATACTTATATGTATTGTTATTATATGTTAAGTTTACACTAACTACATAATGACTTTGTACAAATTCATATCACGTCATCATCAGAGTTCCTGTGTGTGAGAACCGTTTGAAAAAATAAAAACATTCACTAACAGACTAATTAGTAACTGATGCAAACATCAGCAGCAAAAGCTGTTAATAAAGTTCCAAAACTTAACAATCCATAACTTTCTCATTCAAACCTGAAGTGAGGGCAACAGGACTTCTTCTGAAACTAAGTCCAGATGCTCCCGACTCAACCTTCTTTGGTTAACCATGACCTGGATGAATATTTACCGATGTGTAGGTTTGTCTAACCCTTTCTCTCTTATTCTCCCTCTTAGCACAAGAATCACAGGGGGTTCAGTGGAGCCTGAAGATTAGATGTTTTTAATAAACCAAACATAAAGCCAGTGACGTGTTCTTTCTTTGTGGAAAAAGTTTCTCACATATTTTTTTGTTGTTAGCCTCTTTAGTGATTGTAAGGTTGCTCCTGTTGAACTGAGTCAACCATTTTTTCCTCCTCTTCATGTCAGCTGGGAAACCATACATTCATGCTCCTTTTTCTGACCGACTACAGCAGCACGCAGCACAATAAACCGTGATGTATCTTAAGTCATAAAGATTACATTAGTCACTAAGATCAATTAACCCTGGTACCATGGGATTACTAAAAGGAATGTTAGAAAGGTAAATCTGATCTGAATTTTAAAACATTGTGTTTTAAAAGGAACACACTTTCCATGTAAGGTTAGCCAAAAAATGTCAACAAGGTAGGTGACAAGCTGTTTTTGTCAAAAATATAGGTCCTCCTTTTTTATAAAAATGGTAATGTAACCACATACACGTGTCAGTGTACTGTACAAATATTGTAAATCAACGCATTTATTGTATAAATTACCAAAAATCGCTTAAAATCGCCGTTTTGTCGTTTCTCCCGCTCATTTAAAAATCGCCTGCCTAGGACTTCCGGGAACTCTCTGCGGTCTCCATGAACCACGTGACGTTCAAGCATTTTGGACCCACGCTGACGCGACTCTCTCTGTAAAGGGCTCTGCCCCAGACGAACCCTTTTATATAGTCCATGGTGCGGCGTTGCCCCTAGTGACGCGTCTCTATCCAGTTTAGTCCCACCCATGCTTCTCATTCTCGGACTATGATTGGCTGTTAGAAGTTACCCCGTGTCTTCGACTTGCTAGGCTAGCTGTCTGTCAGTTAGCTGGGTATATTAAGCTGATGGCATAATCGGATCAGATTTAACCTGCAGTCCGACAATATAGAGTTAAGTATACATAGTTATTTTACAAACATTAACGTTAGCTGGCAGTGTCGTTATTTAACTAGTTAAACTAACAACAGCAGCCGCTGTGTTATTCCAGCAGATCCTAGGTTTTCTGTAAGGATCGAAAACAGACGATTTCTGAAATGTCTTCAGACGAAGACAGGGCCAAGGAAATTTTGAAGGGCTTCAAACTGTATCCTTTTTGCTGTTGAGACGGTTTGGTGATGTTCTGCGAAGGTAAGACGCATAGTAATATGCTAAATGTCTGTCCTGCTTATTACTAACGTTAGTTAACGTGATTTGCCATTAGCAAGATGGTAGTAACATCTTGTGACTGTTATTGACTCTAATGGTACAGTAAGCTTAGCAACTGTGGCTAATCAGACAGTTTTACCTCTTTTGATAACGTCAGCTGCACAGCTGATGTTTGTCTTTATTTTATGTGAGCAAAGAAACTGTTCGTGTAGTTACGGACCTATCAGAAGCTAGTTCCCATCTGAATTACGACCTGCCAGATAAAATAAGTGGCCTTGTCCTGTGGCTAACCTGCCTTGCTAACTGCTCAGTGCGCTTGCTGTGGCAGCAGTAGCGATAACGTTAAATACCCTAAAGTGACATGCGGTGGAGATAATGTTAAGGTTAACGCAGATAGCTGTCAGACGTTTACTTACTGTTAGTAAGCTCCTAGCTAAAAGTTAAAAGCAGAAATATTTCTAGTGTTAAGTATGAAGCTTGTTAGCTGTGTGACAGCTACGTTACGTTACAGAAATTGTCAAACCCAGGTGCGTCCCCTTCTTCTATATTAGTGATGCCAAAATTCATTACAGATCAGAGCATTTCAACGCTGCACTGCCTAACGACCATACCAGTGTCTTTTAATGTCTTGTCCCATCAACCCCAATTCACGTCCCACATTTTTCCAATAGTTTTTTTAAGGTCCGACCACAACGTCTGCTCCTACTGTCAGAGTTGTGTTGTTGTTGTTGTGTGATGATGTAGTAAGTTTTCAAATCAGTCTGCAGCGACTCACTTTTAGGAAGGCTTTTTAAACTAGAGAAATGACTTTGCAAACAAGTTAATTCACTTAAGCCCATTTGCAGACCTTAACCAGGTTTTATACTGTGCCTATACAATAATAGGCACTTTTTTATTTTGTGTTTTGTTTTTGCATTTGCCCTTTTTAGGTACAGTGATGGAAGAAGTATTCAGATCCTTTACTTAAGCAAAATTAGTAATATCACACTGAAAAATACTCCAAGTAAATAGTACAAGTAAAAAATCTTGGATTCAAAACCTTTCTTAAGGTTTCAGCAAAATGTACTTAAATGTACCGAAAGTAAAAGTACACATAGTGCAGTAAATCTGAATATATTTTGTTGTCCAGTAGTTTGTGCAGAAGATGTGTTATCCATAATTCTGAGCAGTTTTTGCAACAAACATGCAATACGCTTAATATAATAATGTGTATATTGGTTTGTGCTAATTTTAACTACTTTATATACTGTTGGGTAGTTTAATCTACAGCAATGCATCATATTCTATAAGGTTATCATATGTTTCTATCATTGCTGTCCTGTGAGAACCACACACCAGAGCTCTATGCTAACCTTTTTCCCAAGGAGCACATGTGCTCCTAAATGAAAAAAACTAGGAGCACACAAATTTAGGAGCACAGTGAAAAATGTTCAAGTAACACAGTTTAACAAACTATTTATTATATACATATTTATGCTACATGTGTGCTCTTTCTCCTTGTGTTCAACCATTAGAGGACTATGGAAGTGAAGACCCTCGTATCTGTACACTCGGCATTGGCCTTAAAAATTTGTCAAAGCTATTGAAACAGATGTTTTAAAAATTTGACATTGAAAACAGCTTTTAAACACTGAACAGTCATCACTAAAAACTTTACTGTGATTGGTGCTTGTGTAGTTTTTGAACCAGGGATGGTCATGATACAATAGAAGCACCCACCCCACACCTAATGTAAACAAGACTACTGAACAGTATTACAGTAACTTTAGTAAAACAGCTGTAAAACAGAACAAGGGGAACGTGTTGCTCTCAGGAGAAGGCTAGCAGCACATACTGGCACACCTGTGGAAAGCTGCATTTTTCCACTTTTCCACAACATGGAGGAGAAACTAGTTTAAATGAGTGTATTATTAGTATTTATATTATTATGATAACATTAGATTTTAATCTAATAGTATACTGTGAGTATGTTAATATATTAATGATTTAATTTTACTATATGCATTGTCATTTTATGTTATAGTCTACTATATAGCTCACCACTAGTATAATATTACTGTCTCAGATAAGATAGACTAGGGAGATCGTAAACGTACGAGTGTTGTTAATCTACATTAGCCATTCTGACCTTTTGATGTTTAAATTAATTACAATACTTATTCTTTTTATTACTTTACTGTATACAAGCGATGTGTTTTGGACAAAATGACAACAGAAAAAATGTCTTGCCGTTACAGACATCCATTGGCCATTTACTTTTCCCCTCAAGTTGGCCACTCACTTTTTTGGGGACACTCCCCGCAGTTTGTCACCTTGTCATTACTGTGTGCACATATATTTGTTGAAAAGCAGGTAAATGTGGAAGCTTGGTTGTCATCTGTGTTCACAGCCAAATGCCATATTGAACATTCATCTTCTCAGTGATGGTGAGGGTGGTGATGGTGCAGTGACTAAAACACAAGCTTTTGGTGTGAGAGACCCAGGTTCGATTCTCCACTGTGACACTTAACCCCTAGTTGCTCCAGGCATGTGACCTTTGTCATATATAGCAATTGTAAGTCGCTTTTGATAAAAGCATCAGCTAAAGAGATCTGTTGTTTCCCAAAAGCATCTAAAAGCTATATGTTTATCAATGCTCCATTGTAAGCTGATGGTATATGATCTTAGCTTTAAAATGCTTTAGGGAAACAAGGCACTAATTATTATTACTATTATTACGACACAAGATTGACACTGACTGCCACTTACTATAAACTGTTTAATATGAGTAAAATCATCATTCACTATGGAGCTGCGCACAGTGCATAGATTCTCTCAACACCTGCGCTTGCTGTCTCTCCTTCTCTCTCAGAAACGCATTGAAACGGAGCCGTGTGTATATAGAAAAACTAATGCATTCAAGTTAACTCTGAAAAATTATTCATCTATTTTCTTAACACAACGCTGTCAATGACGGAGACCCACCTTCAAATAAGTTATAAGCAAGCATGTAAGGAGCCTAGATAGTAAGGATAGCTATGTTAACGTTAGAAATCAGTTGGGTTGTTGAGGTTAGCATGCTGCACATAGCTGCTAGTCAATATCGATTGCATTGATGTATCAGATAACGTTATGTAGAATTTTAACTTAAAGAGGTGGTATTATGCTCATTTTCAGTTCAGAATCTTATTTAAGGGTTGTACTAGAACAGGTTTAAATGGTTTAATTTTCAAAAAACACCATATATTTTTTTCATACTGCACATTGCTGCAGCTCCTCTTTTCACCCTGTGTTGAAGGCTTTGTTTTAGCTATGGAGTGAGTCATCTTGTCTCTAAATGATCTTTGTTGGGAGTTGCACATGCACAGTTCCTAGTTAAGGACTAAGGAAGCAGAGAAGGTACACTTAATTGTACTATACTAAGTGTATATTAAATGTGTTATTTTGGAACAACTTAAATTATATTAAGTGTCCTTTTAGAACTCAACTTTAAGATAATTGCAATATATTTTAAAGTGAAAAAGCCCAAAGTCCAGCCCAACGGGAGTTCCCATCTCCCAAAGAAAACTCTGCTCTGAACTGCCTGAACAGCTCGTTTGTAGTCCAGCCCTTCACTTCCTTTACTTGTGACATCACAATAAAAACGCGTCATAAAGCTTGTCAAGCGGCTAGCGGAGGCCCTTTGGCTCGACTTGCATTTGTTTGGTTTTCCATTGTAGAAATGTTGCACCTGTACCTGCTTCCAGGTACTTTTTTTCGTATCACCTTACCTCTGTCGAGGTTCCAAGCGAGCTGAGGGATACTAAAATGTAACGTGAAAACACGACAGACTGCTGATTGGTCAGAGAGAATCGTCATTATTCACTGCATCATCATTGCGTGCACCAGACAGAGGCCAGCAACAGAAAGTTTTACAGTTTTCGTATGGAATTTCATCACTAAATCCACTTCTGAGAAGTTTTGAGGTGAGGTGAGGCCGGCCAGCCGCCCGCTCACAGAGCCCTCTGCTCCCGCCGTCACACAGACCGCTGCAGCAGCAACAGCAGAGGAAAACACAGCTGGAAGGTTTTCATACCGCTTATCTGTCTTTACATTCTGAGGAATGTTGAAACGTTTTAACTTTAAAGAGAAAGCTTTGTGGATCGCTGGTGTGTGTGTCACATTGAACATTACGTCACAACAGTTGTGTGGCGTCGCTATGACGACAAGCTACGTACTGTCTCTGGGTACTATCTGCAATGGAAAACAGAGCAGGGCCGAGTAGAGCCGAGTCTATCGATTTGCGCTATGGTAGCATTTTTCGGCAAGGCAGCACAGATCGTCAGAACACCGGCAGTTCAACGTTTAGTCCTGATGGTAAGATGTGGAACAATGATGTTGTGTGGTTGTGGACTTGAGAGTAACTTAGACCATCTGCTAGGTTACGGTCGCAGTCTGAAGCGGCTTTGATTTGGATCACACTACCTTGTTCCTTACGACCCGCCCTTCTCTGCTTCTGATTGGCTAGTAGTCCTTACCTGGGAACTGCGCATGTGCAACTCCCAACAAAGATTTTGTACAAGTAAGATGCATCACTCTGTAGCTCAAGAGTGGAGCGTACAACACGTAGGGTGAAAAGAGGAGCTGCAGCAATGTGCAGAATGAGAAAACTAGGGTGTTTTTTGAAAATTAAACCATGTAAACCTGTTCTGGTACAACACCTGTGTTGTGATTGGCCAGCTAAGTATTTGGGGCGTGGCTTAGCGAAGGGTCAATTGGGGGCCTCGGATATGTTCTGTTATCAGTTTACCAAATACA
This sequence comes from Micropterus dolomieu, assembly GCF_021292245.1. Classification (NCBI taxonomy): domain Eukaryota; kingdom Metazoa; phylum Chordata; class Actinopteri; order Centrarchiformes; family Centrarchidae; genus Micropterus; species Micropterus dolomieu. The sequence goes on along the minus strand of NW_025742723.1, from coordinate 586 downwards.
GAAACTTCCCTTCCACAAACAAATTCTCTTAGCTTGGTCATTAATATACAAACATAATTTCTCCTCACATAGATGCTTTATCTGGAATAATCGGCATACAAGAATAAATCTTTGTTTTATAAAAACTGGTTCAACAGAAATCATTTTAGTAACCCAACTAATGAACAAAAAAGGAATTTTGATGAATTACTTTGAATTTCCTCAAACTTTTGGCATTCCTATTACCCCAAAAGAGTTTGCCATAGTCCAACTTTCCTGTTGGTATTTTAACTCTGCTCAAAGGTTTTGACAAACCAGTCTGCTTACCATCACCAGACCCTAAGAAGACCTCAGTGGGTGATTTGACCGTTCATTACTTTAAGAAACAACAATCGTAACATACGATCATTATTTCAGCAAGAAGTCACCAATACTCCTACTGTGGTATCCTATAGAGGTGGGGGGACAGGAAGTTGTTGTAACTTCAGTGTACATGCTCACATCTGGACCAAACTGTACATGTAGGATGAGAGTCCCGCCCTGAACACATGTACATGCCGACATTCACCCACAGTCATAGCGCCACCTGCTGGCAACAGGAAGTGAC
>NW_025742722.1:1755-15004 GCF_021292245.1 Micropterus dolomieu | reverse complement strand
CAGTGATCCTCAAACCCAGCTCTGCTGCCTACGAATATTCTACTGTGAAGTAAAATCCAGCCTACTGTACAGTCAGCCAGCCGTCCAGCTCTTCAGAGGATCCTCTCTACACAACAGTCAACTAGGCTCAGCAGCACTGAGCAAAGATCAGCCCTGTCAATTTATGACATTTACTACATGTATGGTCAAAATTTCAGGTCATTCATTGCTGATGTGGTTGTTTACAATGAATCCAGCTCAGACTTCAGGAACTTCACCAAGATATTCAGATGTTGGACGCTGTCAACTTAAATCCTATCAATCCAGAGACACACGATTCACTTCATCATCCACATTGTTTGAGTCACCAAGGTTTGAACAGGACTTTTGCACCGATCTGTAATTACTAGAGGAGTCTTTCTTGTCTTGCTTCTGAAGCTCAGCTTTATATTACAGCTGATTATTATCTCATTACCTGATCTAACTTATCACAGATACTGTATATTGTTGACCTGGTCTGAATCAGAGTCCTAGAAATAAAAGAAAATCCTTTCCCTACAATTCAGTGATATTTTTATGTGAAAACTTGCACACTGAGAAGATATTTTGAGAAAATATTTTTGACGACTACATTGACCATTTGAATTCACATTTAATTTCCAGATAAAGTGGCTATTCCTCTTTTTGTTTTGGTCAGTTATTTACTCATTTAGTGACGTTAAACACACCAACTAGACAACTGCACTGGGATCAAATCATTATTTTACATTGCCTTGACAGCTGAGGTGGTGATGGTGCAGTGGATAAGATACATGCCTTGAGACCTGGGTTCAATCTCCCCCTGTGACCCATCCACTGATGTGTCCCTGCGCAAGAGACTTAACCCCTAATTCCTCCAGAGGCGTGCAACCTCTGACATAAAAAGCTTTGGATAAAAGCGACTTAATTTAAAGAGACTGTTTTAAAACTGGTAGTTTGAGTTATTATATTATATATTTCATAGTTTTATGTACAAGAAAACAATCATTAAAATGTTGCTTATTATTTACAACACCAGTGTAACAGCCTCCTCATTTAATCTTATTAATTTCACTGTATGCAGGATATTATTTTATTTTTTTACTTTAGTGTCATCTAGTGGTAAAATTAAGACTGACATTGTGTCCCAGTTTGCTCCTCAGTCTCTGATTCGCCCTCTGTTTTGGTGTTGCTCTTTGTCCCTTTCTCTAACTCCCTAGCGCTGCCATCCTCAAGCTCACTGTGTGAAAGTGAATTTAATAATGTCAGTTATAATGTAATAATGTCAATATGTTTAGAAATACAGTGGTGAAATTACAATGTTCTGAAGTTGAGCATGTCAGTCATGTTGATTGTTTATTGTTGTGAACTTTCTCACTTTAAATGTTGCTGCTGCTAGAAATTGTGAGATGGAATGATCTCCTTGAGTTTTGTGAAGCACTGGTTCTCAAACTTTTTCATGTCAAGGACCCCCAAAACTGACTCACATTAGACGACGGACCCCCATTTGAGATCCCACCGTGACACACTGTGGGAGACAACACTACATGCCTTTTACCAAGACTACAGATATCATCAAAATAACTTGAAAGATGCAACAATCACATAGAATTTTACAAATAGCAAATTAACTTTAATGTGCTGAATATCTAGATACATTCATTTTCAATTTAAATCACCAAATAAGCACAGTTTCCTGTGGTTTACTGATGTCTGCAATGATGTGTGGTAGAAAAATATGAGGGGTGGAGCTTTTTGTAAGTGACCTAAAATAGAATGACACTAAAGCCTGAGATCATAACCTGACTGAGGATGTTCAGTCTGACCGTGATGCTTTTCTAATTCAGTTTTGTTAAATGACTAATTATTATTGAGCAAGGAGTGACTATAACAGTGTTAAAACAATGCAGGTGGCTGTGATGGTGGGGGTGTGCTGTTTAAAATGACGGTGAGACATCAACGATCCAGCCCAGTTTGACAGTCCATCAGGTTAAAGGATCACAGGATCTGACAAAAGATCTGGAAAATGTTCACAGCATCAATAGTTTAATATTTGGTTGCACTAATTGTGAGATAAACAGCAGAAATACAGCGATCCAGTTACAAAGGAACGTCTGCTTGCTTGTGTTTCATTTGCCAAATCAGCTTCTTACCCGAAGACTTCCTTTTGCAGTCTGGCAAAAGCTGTGCCAGGTTTATCTTTTTGCCAGAGTACTCTGAAGGTGTTTTTTTTTTTCTGCCAACAAAACACTCAATAAAACAAGGCAAGGCAGATACTGCCACACGTTTTAATTTAGTCTAATTCAGCCAATTAAACCTGATTAAACATGATAACCTGTTTATAAATATGATAATATAATTTTATCAGCCATCAGCAGCAGTTTCATGTGGTTTTGTTCTATGGGTGGAGACTTAAGTGAGCCTGTGGTTTGCAACCTGTTGGTTTTAAATAGCTTTTCTGGTTAAGGGTGAGAATGTCTCATAGCCAGAGGGAGATAAAAAAACAATAATAGTAAGAGACGTGTCAACATAGACCTCATCCACAGCCATCACTACTGTTGTTCCCACATTTCCATGTGAAGCTTTACAGCTTATTATTACAGCTTCTGTTTAAAAACAGCTGTATCTCCTACCATTTAAATGCTGAACACTATCTGACAATGAAAAACTCAAAGGCCATTGTACACTATCTGCTCAGCAGCAAACAGGAGACAGACACAGTTAGAGACTAACTGGTGAACACAGTCGAGCATTTAGCAGCTAAAGAGTCAAATCTTCTCTCAGGAGAGGTTCTAGCCCCAAAACAAAGCTAACAGAGAGAATACTGGACAGATGAATGACCACTCTGCTTTGCGAACAAGTTCATCTTGAAGGTGATAATATGTTAATGATGTTCATAGGTTGCTTCCACTGCCCTCCAACAGGGTCACACACAGGTCCAAAATACAAACGCACAAACAGGACCTCTACATGTCAGAGTGAGGGGGCTGCCACGCAGTCAGGCTCCCTGAGCAGTTAGGGGTTCAGGCTTTGCTCAGGTGAACCTTCAGCAGTGACCAGGAGGTGAAGTGGCACCTCTCCAGCTGCCAGTCTGAACTCCTTTTGACTGATCCGTGCTGGACGAGAACCGGAACCACCATCCGGTTCCCAAGATAAGACCCCACAGACTGAGCTACTGCTGCCCAAAGGTTTAACATCCACAGGTTTTAGGAGAAAAAAATTCTAATAAAATGTCTTTAGTTTGTTCCCTCAGTCACCTGTGCAGATACACAATTTATGATCTATGAAGTACGTAATTTACTTGATTAAAACCAGATCATGAATAATGATGAGGATGTACGCATTCACAGTTTGTAGTTTGCATAAGTTATAACTGTTGCACTGTGTCAGGGGACAGTACAAGTTTTCTCTCTCTCTCATTACAGTCATTTCCTATTTACTGTGTAATGAAGTGATGTATAAGGTGGGAGGAGATGTGGCTAAAACTTAAAGAAGAAAGATGAAAGGGGCAGGATAGAAAATTGAGGAGTAGTTTTTAGGTATCATAAGATGTAAGTTCAGGAAATAGAGCTGTGCAGATACAGGAGACCAACCAACAAGGAGGATCTCAGCATCCAACAAAATGAAGATCTTTCTTCTTCTCTTCCTCTCACTGATGACAGGTAAAACGTTTGCTGCTATTGGACTGCTGATCTTAGAGATTACACTTGTTACAGCTCTGCTTCTGAAATAATTAACAGGTTGGTCTGGTTTGGGTTATTCTCATTTTGTATTAGTTTAATATAATACAGCCCTCAATACAGTGCTCTGAAATCGGTCTCAGCCTCAAAATCCAGTTCTGGTCGAGCTATAAGAGAATTATTTATTGTTTTGTGAACAAATGTTACAGCAGGATTGTAAACAACAGTACAGTCATGGTAAGAGAATAAACAATAACAAGGTGTCTTTGAGGCGGTGTGGCTAAAAGACAAATTCATGTCTGCAAAATGTTCACTGACAACATTTCATGTGGGGGTTTTTTAAATAGCCAGCTCCCTTGTGATGTTATCTCGTAGCATCTAAAACACAAGATCAGTATATAAACAATTTCACTAGAAAGGACCATGCCACAACAATATGTCATTTAAAGGTTTAATGAATCTGAATGAACAGAGGAAATTGTTCTTTAGCTCAAATTAGTTAGTCTTCAGAGAAAAAAACTAAATAAAAAACATAAACAAAATCAGCTTTTCAGACAGGATATTTTAGGCTGTTCACATGTTGCTTTAGATTTAGGTTTAGACTCCAGCAATGCACTTACGTGTTTGTATAGCCCCTCCTGTGGGCGCTCAAAAGTGGATTGTAAACAGATGATGAATGACAGAATATTAACACAGTTGCAATTATATAAAATATTTCTTTAAATAAGAAAATATATAATTGCTGACAGATACTATTAAAATGTCCTCATAGCAGCTTACGACTACATGAAGTGTGTTATAAACCATGTTTTCAATATTTGTATACTGCTTATAATTGGTAGAAGGAGCTCAAATTAAAGTGCGTCATTAATTATTAATTAAAATGTGCTTCACAATTATCTAACAGGTGGGTAACTTTAATAACTTGTAATAATATAACATTATGTGTGTAAAAGCAAAGGTCAATATCATTTAATTAAATGAAACGTGCAACTGAGCATTGAATGTCTGTGATCCACTGATTCAAAGAGCTGTCTGCTGAGAGATCCTGCAAATGTATACAAGAAACAGTGTTTGTTTCATTAACAGAAAGCTAATTCAGATGAATAATAAAGTCACATCGTTTCAGTGTCTAACATGATGTGAACTTTTGTCTTTGATCTGCAGGTTGTGAGGCCTTGTCTGAAGTGAAGGGATGTGCATCAGGATGGGTTGAATTCACCTGCAAATATCCAAAACCAAATGTAAAATATCAAAGTATTGATGTAGTTTCTCCCAAAGAAACCATACGAAGCTCTGAGAAGGATGTGTGGGAAAACAAAGGCAGAGTTTCCCTGTACCATGATACAAGAAACAAAAAGCTCAGAGTGGCCATCAAACAACTTCAATGTGAGGACTTCGGGGACTATCAGTGTAAATTTCACCAACGATCGGACTCATTCCAGGACACAGAGGAAGTGAAATTGGACGTTGGTAAGAGACACTTTTCATTCAAATACATTCTTTGGATCCAGCGCTTAAATATATATACATATTAAAATGATAAGAACTTAATGCAAAGTATTTTGACTCCAATTTCACATTCAGTAGAGTCACTTTCTATTTTAAGTCATCATCTACTTAGATAACCAAAATCAAAATCAATTTGCCATAAAGATCATATTCCAATACATACTGTATGAGTGTAGTGATGTGCTTTTACATCATGTGTTAGCACAGTATCTCAGTTTCACATTTGATATTTCTTGTTTATTTGCAGAGACAGACGGCTGCCAGGGACAATTTAATCAAACTGCGTACAGAACAGCTAAAACCACCATCACATGTGATTACACAGGAAACAAATACAAGTTCTTCTGCAAACAGAAAGGTTCAATCTGTGAGGATATTTTATCAACAAAATCCTCTCTGAAGTCAAACGGGACATTCACTCTCACAGAAACCAACAGTAGCTTCAGCATGTCTATCAGTAACGTGTCCTCACGTGATGCTGGTGTCTACTGGTGTGGAGTGGAAACACATGAAGGAAGTTACAGAGCTGCTCTCAGAAAGATACAGCTGGAGGTTGAAGGTGAGCAGCACACATCTGACACTTTGAGCTTTGATCTACTCATACAGAAAATTAAGTGTCTGTCTGTCTCTCTACAGCTAAAATTACTAACTTCACCAAGTTTCTAAATATTGGACAGAATCTCACATTCGGGTGTCGATATCCAAATGATGTTCTGATTAACAAATTCATCTGTAAGGGAGAAGATCCATCTATATGTCAACCTGTAGTCAGCAATTGCATGCATAGTGAATAAATAAAGCCATCATCATTGGATCAGCAATACTATGATTCACCATGGCAAAAGAAGCAGTGACAGAATCTGAGTTGGCGTGAATAAAGAGTCCATAAGTTACAGTTTAAGTTTTATAATGAACCACAGTTAGTTAGTTTGTTAGTTTCTCTGTGGTAAAGAGCAAAACATTTGGCAGCATCAGACCTTTTTCACAGAAGACATTTTTACATCACAGTAGGAAAAATACAGGTGTAAATAATAAAATGAATGAGGGCTGAATTCCATTTAGCTGCTGCAGTTTCAGGGTCCTGATATTGTTCATGCTGACTCACTGTCATGACTTAACAGAGCCATTGTTAATGTTATTATTAACACATGTGCTGTTCCTGCCAAAAGACCATTTTTGAATTTATTGCCTTTATTGTCATTGCATGTGATATACGATTTCAGTCACTGTCAACTGAAACAGTAAAAAACACTTTTTGGTTTCAGTTAAAAAGACACAACTGAGTTAATATTTTTTCTTTCTAATCTATTTTCTATTTTTACCTAGCAATCCTGGCAAGAGCATCCTATTACTCAATTATGGCAAAAAATCATAATCACTTATTGACTAATAATATTGAGATTGTGATTAATTAACACGATTAGTCAATGATTTGGGGAGTTTGCATGCTCTCCCCGTGTCCCCGTGGGTTCTCTCCGGGTGCTCCGGCTTCCTCCCACCATCCAAAGACATGCAGGCTGGGTTAATTGGTGTCTCCGAAATTGTCCTTAGGTGTGGATGTGATTGGTTGTCTGTCTATGTGTGGCCCTGAGATGGACTGGTGACCTGTCCAGGGTGTACCCCGCTGTTTCGCCCGATGTAAGCTGGGATTGGCTCCAGCTCCCCGCGACCCTGTTTGCAGGATAAGCGGTTGACAATGGATGGATGGATGGATGGAGTCACTGATTTTGGAAATACTGACCTTTTTGAAAAAAAAGGATCTTCTTGAACTTTGAATTTTCTCTAACTCATTCAGTATAAAACGTGCTTTGTAACCAGATCTGTCTGATCTGGGCATGTTACCACACAGTTGTTCACTGTCATATGCTTAAGGCTCTTTTCTAACTTATTTGCACCAGTCTTTGGGACTGTCGTAGTGTGTAACAATCGTCAAACAGCTGAATTGGTTTTTCCTTACTTGTTCTTGAACAAAAGCGCTCCACCCTTCATCTTGGCCCGAGCTGAACATATAGGTCACATAACACACTGGATTATAAACACAAGTCAAAGCGAGAGCATCATTGCGAAAAAGAATGTCTCACAAAAATTATTTTACCTAGATTATTTTGTTTTCATAACTTGTGGAAGCCAAAATCATAATTGAAAATTGCAGAAGAAATCAGTACCTTTATAGTGTATGTGAAGAAGCAATTAAGCTTAAATTCATTAACGCCTTATAATTTGCTTTGTTAAAAAAACATTTGACTTTTTTTTCAAATGGCTGTGAAATCCTGATGCTGCTTAATGCTTGTTTTAAGTTCCTGCACTTCTTCAGAGCTGCGTTCTGCAGTGATGTGACAGCAGAACTTCATCAGCTACAACTAAAACCCAAGTGATCAATTCATAAACAGATTTAGTGTTGAGTGTTTTACTATGCATGTTTAATACTGTTTAAGGATAATTAACATTCTGACCTCTAAGGGGTATTCTGTCTGTTCTCTTCACAAATTTAATTGTTTTCTTTTTCAGTATCACCAGCAGTATCACCAGCAGTATCACCGACAGTATCCACATCTCTGTTTTTTTCAACCCAGTCAACTACTGCATCTGCAGAGAGTCCTGGTAAGAGAGCACGTTTGACTTCTTTAATCTTCTGCTAGAGAAGAGCGGGGGGGGGTTTCAAATGAAATTTCTATAAACGTCCACTTACATTTTCTCAACACAGACAGCTGTGGATGATAATGACCCATGTTAAAAAAAATAATTGTGGTTTATTTTGCAGGTGGCCCTGACGTCGTCATCACTGTGATCGTCTGTGTAGCTGTGCTGCTGCTGCTGTTTGTGCTGATTTTGATCCTAATCTACGCATGTAAGAGTTATTACCAGTTTGCAGAAGAAACACTCACATATTGTAAACAGAAAACCACATTAACAACAGCTCCACCCTGTGTGGAGGTGAGGACTAACAAGGCCAAAGAAGACACTCTATATCGTTTGTAGTGACTAAACATGAATTCTTTTTCATGTCTTGAAGTTAATGGACACAATGTTTTTATACAAAGAAAGGAAAAACTTCACTTATTTGCCAGACTTACAAGAGGAAACAAATAATTATAAATTTGTTGTAAAACAGAATTTCACAAAATATAAACTGTTCATTTTCCCCAACTCACCAGCATGAGTCTGGTGCGAATTAGCCTCCACCTGAAATTACTCATGCGCAGTTTAGGAGAGATCCAATCTCAATGAGGATAACAAGAAAACAAGAAAAAAATACCAGGTGTAAACACAAAGGTAAGATCCGATGGTTAAAGTAACATTATATAAAATTTGTTTTTTGCGAGATTTGGTGTCAGTACTGTTGTGGAAATTTACATCACAGTAGGAATATCATAAGGAGTATAGGAGAGGAAAGGTTAAGGATAAACACATATATATCTATAAGACATAGCAATAATATTAATAATAATAATAATATAAGAAGATCATACATAAAAAATGAAATGTAAGAGGACACAAATTTCTGCCATAACAAGTGTTACATACAATAGCCGTTTCCATCTAATTGTCAATTGATGTTACACATGACCGTAATAAACAAGGTGTATGGGTTGCAAACCAGAAATAAAACCAGTCGCATGGACCCGAGGACCATGAATCTGAGATAAATGGATAGCGGTCCTCAGGAATATGTTTTAAGTTGCTACCAGCCATGTTTCAGTGCGTTATGGGAATAATAATGTCGCTTTAAGGCTTAAAGTTAAAGGCTTAAAGAGGTAGTGTTTCAATTTGATAAAAATTGGTGAAATTAATCCATTTATGTCCTTCTGCTTTTTTACTCAGCTATTGTTATCTTACTTTTGCTTCTTCCAGGATTTTCACCTTTAAAGAACACAAGAAATGGAGCAGCAGAACAGCACAAAAAGGTCAGTGTATAAATACAACTGTCCTCTACAGAAAAAAAAATAACCGTGTTTAAGCCACACAAAATTACGACTCATGTTTACGTTTATTGATGTAAGCGACCTCTAGTGGCAGTACAATGCAAACACATTAAGGATCGACTGGTGTATTTTTTTTTTGGGCCGACCGATGACTGATATGTGGAACCGTTATACATTTGCTGCAAAATCTTTAATCTTGGTGTCAAAATTTTGAATAACACAAACTCCAACACAAAACTTTGTTGAAAATAACAAGATTAAAGTTAATTGTCATGTTTAATCTTTAAAATAGTAAATTAAATGAATTTTTCCTTTACCACCTGCTATTTATATTATAATATGTGTGTGATGTGCTGCAAGTAGGCAAGTTAATTTTACTAAATGTAAAAATGTCACCACAAAGTAGGGTAGGCTCTGCATGAAGACATTTACATTTATTAATTTAGCTGATGCTTTTATCCAAAGCAGCTTACAATTGCTCTATATGTCACAGGTCGCACGCCTCTGGAGCAACTAGGGGTTAAGAGTCTTGCTCAGGGACACAATGGTGTTTCACAGTGGATCTGAACCCAGGTCTCGCACACAAAAGGAATGCATCTTATCCACTTCCCCATCACCAACCCAAGGTTAAAGAGCTGAGGTGGTTCGGTATGGTGTTTGTCCCAACCCCCCCAGCACTGTGATAGAACGGCTGGGTAAGAAGTGACATTGACCAGCGCTGCGTTGAGCTCCAAGCTGAACATTTTTTCACTCTCGGTGACCGGAAAAAAACACTCAGCGCCCAGCGCTTGCCTCTCAACAAGCGGCTGAGTTTGCAAGGAGCTAGTAAATTTTAAGATACGTATCATCTCAGCTAAACAGGCTACAACCAGAGAGATTTAGCTAGTTTATAACTAGCTATTAGCCTAGCTAGCTACCTACATGTGCTTATGTAAAACCAAAACACAGCTGCGGTGGATGAAACAGAGCAGATTAAATATCGCTTAGTGCATGTTCCTGCTTTTTGTGCTGATGCAGTTTCAGCATTTTACTAGTATTGCTGTTTTTGCTGCACTTACTTACAGTAACGGGCGTCGTTATGGTCAACTTGTGTAACCTACAATGATCTCCGCTGACTTTGCTCCACGTGTGTGTATTTGCGGAGCTCTGCTGACATGGGAGAGGAGGGGCCACAGTGTGGTGGCTCGCTTGTTCTATTGGCTACTTCCGCACAATAGTCAGTGTTGATAGGCTATTACTCGTGACTTGTAACCAATCAGCTAGTACTGTGGGCGGGACATTGCTCCACCACACAGAGTGGTGAGTACAGACTGAAAGAAGCGGCTGCATCAGAGCCAAAGGAGCGCATTTTTTAATTAATTGATTATATCGACAATCTGTTTTTGAAATGACCGATGCAGATTATTGGAAAACTGCTGAATATTGCCGCCGATAATCGGCCAGACCAGACGGTCCCTTATTATATATAGCCATAAAGTTGTACTCCTTTGGTGGTGGGTTTGTTGGAGGAAAGCAATTTAGCCGCCTTTCACCTGAATTCCAATGTGAAACTAGATGATTTTTTTTTTAATAAAGTTAATTAGCATTAACTAACTTCGTAGCTTCAGGGTTAGCTAGTTATATTAGGCTAACCATATTAGGCTGCGTTCGAAAAGTCAAGAATAATCTTCTTTCCTAACCACCTTTCTTTGACCTCGATGGAAAACGTCATGAGGTCAAAGAAAGATATTTCCGCCATCTAAAGGCATCACATAGCAAAAAGGCAGATAGGGTAACAGTTACCAAATAATGGACAGGGTTGTCACATTGAAAATGCTTGCTCACATTCACCCTCCTGCCCACCCACATTCATCAACATAAATCCCAATTGTTGTATGTAAACACAGTTTTCCCACAGAATGACAGCCTAACTGAGGTGAGAGAGAGAGAGAGAGAGAGAGAGAGAGAGAGAGAGAGAGAGCGACTGTGCAGAAGGGGTGCTGAGCGAATAGCCTAGTATATGCTCTGCCCGCAGCTCTGTGATCTAAATCGATTTTACCCATAGCCTAATAAAAAACAACAATAATCGAAATACTTCCAGGTCACTTGACTCAGTTAGGAACCTTCCTAAGCAAAAAAGACGCAGTTTGGACGCAGCCCTAGTCTTAAAGGCGTTGACAGAACCCCGTAGATCCCAAACCTCATCCTAACCTTCACAGTCAGTGATTGTATGTATGTTGCGTTGCCTCCTTTGTGTCACTCCACGTGTTTATGTCATGTGACTTAGATCACGTGATTTCCAAAACGCTCATTTGAGTCTTATTTGGATATTGGTAAAAACAACCTATGTTGTCGTTTAGGTTTGAGGACTTGTTGGTATATATGAATGTTTGTGTGCGTTGTGGTACTGTATAGGTTGAATAGATATTGCTGGAATAATTGTGCAATAGCTGGATTACTCAAGTATGAGTGTTAAAAGAATAAGAAAGAACTTCTGGGACTCTCATTTCATAGAAAAAACAATATAAATTAATATTGACCAACAAGGATGCAGCGTTTTCACTGTTTCAGTGACAGAATCTCCCTTTTTGCTACGTGTGGAGATCCTGTTGTGTTTGTTATGAATATTTTACCTACAGTGGTCGAATTTAGATGCAGGAGCACTACCACCTCTGATAACCAACTGGCACACACATTTCTTCCCTGTTTCTTCCCTGTTGCCTCTGAACAGAAACCAAGGAGGATAACTTGTAAACAAAACTCTCCCTATAAAGTATTATACTGTTACCACGAGATAATTATCAAAAAACCACTGCAGACTACAATGGGAAATATGTTACTGTATGATATAATGTATATGGGAATGTTTTAAAACTTTAATTATTTAAACAATATTATTAAAAGCTATTGTTCTTTAAAATTGTATTTATTTAATATCAGTTACTCAGACTCAGTTCTTATTATATGGATTTTATATGATTTTTTCAGACTGTATTTTTCATTCTGGTAGGATCATGTCTATGAGGAGATACAGCAGACGCCAAACTCAGGAAATAAGATGAACTCGATTTATGCCACTGCCAACTTTCCCACAAACCCCTCTGCCTCGCAGCATTACTCCAGCATCAACTTCCAAACAGCTCTGACAGAGTTGGTGGTGAGGCAGTGATCCTCAAACCCAGCTCTGCTGCCTGAAAATATTCTACTGTGAAGAAAAATCCAGCCTACTGTACAGTCAGCCAGCCGTCCAGCTCTTCAGAGGATCCTCTCTACACAACAGTCAACAAGGCACAGCAGCACTGAGCAAAGATCAGCCCTGTCAATTTATGACATTTACTACATGTATGGTCAAAATTTCAGGTCATTCATTGCTGATGTGGTTGTTTACAATGAATCCAACTCAGACTTCAGGAACTTCACCAAAATATTCAGATGTTGGACGCTGTCAACTTAAATCCCATCAATCCAGAGACACACGATTCACTTCATCATCCACATTGTTTGAGTCACCAAGGTTTGAACAGGACTTTTGCACCGATCTGTAATTACTAGAGGAGTCTTTCTTGTCTTGCTTCTGAAGCTCAGCTTTATATTACAGCTGATTATTATCTCATTACCTGATTTAACTTATCACAGATACTGTATATTGTTGACCTGGTCTGAATCAGAGTCCCAGAAATAAAAGAAAATCCTTTCCATACAATACTATGATATTTACATATGAAATTTACATATGAGAGACCTGGGTTCAATCCCCCTCTGTGACCCATCTGCCATTGTGTCCCTGAGCAAGACACCTAGTTGCTCGAGAGGCGTGCAACCTCTGACATAAAAAAGCTTTGGATAAAAGCAACTTAATTTAAAGAAACTGTTTTAAAACTGGTAGTTTGAGTTATTATATTATATATTTCATAGTTTTATGTACAAGAAAACAATCATTAAAATGTTGCTTATTGTTTACAACACCAGTGTAACAGCCTCCTCATTTAATCTTATTAATTTCACTGTATGCAGGATTTTATTTTATTTTTTTACTTTAGTGTCATCTAGTGGTAAAATTAAGACTGACATTGTGTCCCAGTTTGCTCCTCAGTCTCTGATTCGCCCTCTGTATTGGTGTTGCTCTTTGTCCCTTTCTCTAACTCCCTAGCGCTGCCA
>NW_025742722.1:0-1735 GCF_021292245.1 Micropterus dolomieu | reverse complement strand
CAGCACTGAGCAAAGATCAGCCCTGTCAATTTATGACATTTACTACATGTATGGTCAAAATTTCAGGTCATTCATTGCTGATGTGGTTGTTTACAATGAATCCAGCTCAGACTTCAGGAACTTCACCAAGATATTCCGATGTTGGACGCTGTCAACTTAAATCCCATCAATCCAGAGACACACGATTCACTTCATCATCCACATTGTTTGAGTCACCAAGGTTTGAACAGGACTTTTGCACCGATCTGTAATTACTAGAGGAGTCTTTCTTGTCTTGCTTCTGAAGCTCAGCTTTATATTACAGCTGATTATTATCCCCCTGTGTGCTCTCGCTCCCTCTGCTCCTGAGCCCAGCCAACTACCTGCACCTGCATCTCATCAGCCACCTCGTCAGCCTGCCACACCTGCCAGTAATCACCTCATGACTGCCTGTATTTCTAACCCGGTTTTCCACACCATCCTCGCTTGATTGTCGTTGCTCCATACCCGGTGCCACCTCCACGTTCAGGCTTTCATGTTTCTTGTTTTTTCACATTTACCCTGTACCTTGTCGCTGTCTTCCCTAACCTTGTCTCTCTGTCTGTTTCCCTCCCAGGTACACTCACCCTCGTCCTCCGTTCGGCTGGGCTCATCCACTGGCCCACTCCTCTTTGGACTTCCCTCACAGCGTCCTCCCTGTTCCCCCGCCTCTCCTCGCTTCCTCGGCCCCTGTGTTCCCCGGCTCCCTGGCCCCCTGTCTCCTTGGTTCCTGTGCCTGTACTTCCCCGAAGTCCTCCTCTCCCTCCACTCCAGTCCCTCTCACCCTCTTTCCTCCAATAAAACCTCCTTCCCTCTGAGCGCTGCATTTGGGTCCTCTCTGTCCACACACCACACCCCGTAACAGACGACTACATTGACCATTTGAATTCACATTTAATTTCCAGATAAAGTGGCTATTCCTCTTTTTGTTTTGGTCAGTTATTTACTCATTTAGTGACGTTAAACACACCAACTAGACAACTGCATTGGGATCAAATCATTATTTTACATTACCTTGATAGCTGAGGTGGTGATGGTGCAGTGGACAAGATAAGAGACCTGGGTTCAATCCCCCACTGTGACCTCTCCACTGATGTGTCCCTGCGCAAGACACTTAACCCCTAATTCCTCCAGAGGCGTGCAACCACTGACATAAAAAGCTTTGGATAAAAGCGACTTAATTTAAAGAAACTGTTTTAAAACTGGTAGTTTGAGTTATTATATTATATATTTCATAGTTTTATGTACAAGAAAACAATCATTAAAATGTTGCTTATTATTTACAACACCAGTGTAACAGCCTCCTCATTTAATCTTATTAATTTCACTGTATGCAGGATTTTATTTTATTTTTTTACTTTAGTGTCATCTAGTGGTAAAATTAAGACTGACATTGTGTCCCAGTTTGCTCCTCAGTCTCTGATTCGCCCTCTGTATTGGTGTTGCTCTTTGTCCCTTTCTCTAACTCCCTAGCGCTGCCATCCTCAAGCTCACTGTGTGAAAGTGAATTTAATATTGTCAGTTATAATGTAATAATGTCAATATATTTAGAAATACAGTGGTGAAATTACAGTGTTCTGAAGTTGAGCATGTCAGTCATGTTGATTGTTTATTGTTGGGAACTTTCTCACTTTAAATGTTGCTGCTGCTAGAAATTGTGAGATGGAATGATCTCCTTGAGTTTTGTGAAGCACTGGTTCTCAAACTTTTTCATGTC
>NW_025742721.1:23361-41258 GCF_021292245.1 Micropterus dolomieu | reverse complement strand
CAGAGAGAAAAGGCTGAACAGCCAGAGGTAACTTGATCCACATCCTTTATCCGTCATGGTCGGGGTTTCTTGTTTTATTGTAGAAAATTCTAATACAACACTTTATAGCTTATTTCAACATTCGGACACATAAAACGGTGCCGAAGGAGCTTCAGATTACAGCGAAGCCAAAAGAAAGAAGGAAACTGTGAGAGTCTCGTTCAGGAATCATAATGTGCGTCTGGATAGCAGCACTTTGCTAAATGTGCTCAGTGGGTTTTATCGTTTGAGTTTAAGAACGTGCAGCGCTTTAAGTGTTGCTGACGCAAGGAATTCATACACACAGCCACCAGTCAGCGTTTCAAACCAAACGCACAAGTCCTAAAGAGGCCCGATCTGTCGTGAGTCAGTGCGCTGCTGACCAGCGTCGGAGGCTGCGGGGGAGGAGGGGGGAACTCCGGAATTACTAAGCTTGTCTAGTTTGCTAAAAAACACGAGAGGTGCCACTTTTTCAATTGAACCTCAAACTGAGACTCATTAATTGGTGGTTGAACTGTGGGTTTTGTACTGAGGGCTTCATGTATAACACACACGCAGGCTGACCTGATATTATATTATATCCTATTATTTACTGCCATGACTTGAATCTCAAATTATTATTATAATTTGATACTTCTTCTCCACCAGTGCTCATAATAATAATTCATGCAATTCTGCAAGAAAGAACAGTGTATGTTTAATCTATCTACTATTATGTCGGTCATACTAATCACTGATTTACTGCTTGTCGGTTTTGAATGGTAAAGAGCTTAAAAATTTATCGCGGATTAAATCACAATATTGGTAAAAAAAAAAAAAAAAACGTAATTAGATTATTTTCCAAAATCGTTCAGCCCAAACTACTGTACATATTTGGCTGTTCCACCAGTGTATGAATGTGTGTGAATGTTAGTTTCACGTATACGAAGCATTTACATTTACTTTCTAACTTCCGGTCTCTCAGCTCCGAGCTCATTGGTTCCTACTGAAGACGTTAATCTTTAAAAACATAAATCAGTAGTTTCTTAAAACAAACAGGTGGAAATAGTTGATGGGGACTACTTCCAGTGGCATGTGGTCGCCTCACAACCAGCAGGAGGATGCAGGCTTTGCATGAACATTGGCGATGGCTGTTTGGACCAGCTTTATGGAAGGAAAGGACTCGGTCAGACTTGTATACATAACTACACTTATTGTGTATTCTGCTGATGTGCTGCTTTGACCAGTGTAGACAAGATTTAACTGGAACCTGGAAGAGGTGGCCCTTGTTTTTTAATCTGTACTCCCCTCTGTGAAGCTGAGGTTTCAGCAGACACAAGGACATGAAGGGGCTAAACTGAAGGTTCATTTGAGGCAGGTGGAAGTTATAGAACTCTTAACTCACACAGGCAGGCGGAGCATTTTAAAAATCCCACTTTCTTCTTCTTCTAAAGTATTTACCCTTTCATGAGCAAGATAAGAGGGATCCAAAGTGGGGACGGCCCAGCGGGGGTCTTGGCAGGAGTTTTACTTCAGGTTAGAAACGTTGTTTGGTTTCACAGTCCAGGTTTTATTCAAGCTGGAGTTTCTCTTTGACTGGCTGCAGAAAAACAAAGCAAAATGTCTGATAGTAAAGGTTTAAACAGCAGTTTCCCTGTTGAATATATGACTTTTTCTTTTGTTGTTCACAGAACTACCGTACAGTTATTGTTGGCGGTATAGAGAGAGGTCAACATTGACTCCCATGGTGCATTTTGATAAGGAACTTCCAAACATCTGAGTTCTGTTGCGTGCGACCAGAAGCTAAAGATCCCACTCTGTCTACTATCACATTAAAAGCAGTTCACTTTCACACTCAGCTGCTGAGGCTGATGGGTACTCTAGTATTTTTCTGCCATTCACTGACAACAGAAACATTTGTGACTTCTCAGAAACAAAAGGTGTTTGGATCGATGAGTAGTTCCCTGCATGGACTCCTCCGGGTATTCAGCTATTTTAAGTAAGAATCCAAACCATAGGAAGCAAAACGTGCTCAGTTCACAGGGAACTGTTAAAGGTCCAGTCTGTAAGATTTAGTGGCATCTAGTGGTGAAGGTTGTGTAGTCCAGTCCAGTGTCCAGTCTACCACTGCCCCCCTAACCTTTCAAAGAGCGCAGGACAGCTACGGTGGCACAGAAGGTGTGGCCAGTCAAGAAAGTAAGTTTCTTTAGGTAGATTTATTTAGAAATTCAGTAAAACCACATGTTATTGTGACTTGGCCACTGACAGTTAGCCAAGAGTGTGAAACACTGTCACTGTTTCTGCACCACAGTCCATCATAAACCACACGTTAGATAAAGTTTAGACAAACATTGACAAGTGAAACACGTTCATTCTCTCTGTGATTATGGATCCTGGCCCGCTGCCAGATTATGGTGCTTTGATAGCGGCAAAAAATATAAATAAATAACTACTTTGATAGCTGCTGAAATAGATCTGTCATGACAGCAACAGTTACTCACATAATCACTTCCTCTTTAGTGGTTTTGCCTACAAAATAAAAGCGTGTTTACTGTAAAGCAGTATTGGAGTTGAACTGAGCTTTTACTTTTTGAACAACATTAAAAGTGTGTAGCTGCTTGACGCACGTCTGAAAGAACCGTCAGAGAACGTGATTCCCCTAAATGAAAAAGCGTCCGTAGGTTGATGGATGAGGATCAAACACAGAAACAAAAACAGTGCAGCACACGGCGAGATCTGAGAAACATTCGCTGCAGAATCCATTTGTTGAAGAGAGAGAGAAAAGAAATTTGTCAGGTGGGATTGAACCCTCCGCCCTTGGGTTGTGAGTCTTTCACCTTACTGACAAAGCTAACTGAACAACACGTTGAAGCAATTCAATATTACTTTTGCTCATTTACGCTTTTATCCAAAGCGACTTAAAGCTTAAATTCTCATCGACCCTCTAATGGTTGAAAATATTTTTTTATTAAGATTTATTTTAGACCCCTGCAGTATATTATTATTATTACTTCTTCTTCTTCTAACGTACGTATTAAACACAGTGAGTGTCTGCACTACCTGAATTCCACCAGAAGTAGAACAAGAAGAACGTAGTGACGGCTCTGCAGCGCCGTTTGTCCGTTTTCAGCTACTGTAGAAACGTGACGATGCAACGTGGCGACGTCCATGGAAGGGGGGACCCGCGGTTATTGAGATATAAATGTCTCATTCTAAGGTAATGAAAACATAATGCTTTATTATGTAAGGTCTTTACACACCACTGAAAACATAGTTATGGATCTTATATATCTCCACACATTGGGTCCCCCAGGTGTTCACAATTTACCTAATGAATGTAAGCAGAAAAAAGTTACACAGAACGACCCAGTAAATGTCAGCAGTAGCAGCAGGTAACGTTTTAACAGCACTGAGTCAAGATCCTGAGCATATAGTATTCTGAAGTTGCCACTTGCTGACAACTTCCACCGAATATTAGATTCTAATAATAAACATCCTGTGTTTGGTGTGAGATATTGCCTCAATATTAAACTGCAAATACAGCTAATGGGTTTGATTGCCGGGTTAATACTAACTAACCTTCCAGCACAGTGCTTTAATTATCTCTGCTGTACTTCTAACAGCAAACTGGCTCGATCCAGACCGTCAGTCAAAGCGTGTAATTGACTTCTCCACAGTAAGCGCTCTATCCAGGAGCAAACTACACGGCAACACTGACTTTTAATCTACTTCATTCATCTTGAAAGCTTTTAGCAGAATCTGAATACATTATATGATTTTTGTTTACAGCATGAACGCCTTTAATTAGGATTGGGTTTCAATGGCTGGTTCCATTTTGGATACAAGCAGAAGAACCTAAATTTGAGCGGAATTACACTTAGTGAATCATTACCTGCCGTGTCTTTGGCATAGAGCCATATAGAAAACACTCAGACTCAGATTTATCTTGGCAAATGAAACTGACAGAACTTAGTGTTAGTTCTTAGAATGTAAATATTTGAGTTTCAGTATCAGTAACTCAATAAACGGGAACTTTTGCTCCCTTTTCATTTTGAATAAAACATGTATTTCTGAGAAAGAGCTTGTTTTTGGGATGTGATTGACAGCTCAGTTTTGTTGCTGATCTGCATCTCAGGTTTCCACCATTAACAGATTTATATATGCAGCTATGAAACCAAACAAAACATGATTCCAACATGGAAAATAAGGATTTCTGTGCAGCCTGAGGTGAAAATTGTCCTTTTTTAATTTAAGCTGCTGTGGGTATTTAGCAAAACGAACAACTGAACATAACCGGGGCACAGCTCCCACCAACATATCCGCCCAATTCTTTTCACCAGGATGCTTGTTTTTGTTTAGCCATGTGCCTCTAACACTTCATCTACCTTCAGCACTCTTTCATGTGATGCAGAGTCTATGGGGGTAAATCGATGTTAATATCATTATATTATTACAAATGCAAAACAATCTATAAATAGAATATGACCCTTGTGCAGACAAATCATTTCACATTCATTCAAATTCTGGTACAAATCACAAATCACCAGTTTCTATTTGTGGCTTATGATGTGTATAATTTGAATCTATTTGTAGATCGTGTATTATACACTGAGTGAGCAAAATTATAAAGGCAACACTTTTGTTTTTGCCCCCATTCATCATGAGCTGAACTCAAAGATCTAAAACTTTCTCCATGTACCCAAAAGGCCTATTTCTCTCAAATATTGTTCACAAACCTGTCAAAATCTGTGTTAGTGAGCACTTCTCCTTTGCCGAGATAATCCATCCACCTCACAGGTGTGGTATATCAAGATGCTAATCAGACAGCATGGGGACTGCACAGGTGTGCCTTGGGCTGGCCACAATAAAAGGCCTTAGGCTGGCCACGATAAAAGGCCTTAGGCTGGCCACGATAAAAGACACTCATGTGTAGAAATATTATTGAAAAACTGAAATATAATTATCAGGATGTACAGTTTGTATACAGGACAGAGCTGTACACCAGTTTAGTCTAAGCCTGTATCTGATATTCTCGACCCTTTACAAGTAGGTGAGTTAGTTATACAGTTGAGCTAATTAATATTACTTTGTTGCTATTTTAGCTAACGTTACATAACAGCCAAAAAACGTGCTGTACAGAGAGATGTTAGCTAGCGCTAACCACCTTGACTTTTCCAGCAGTTGGGGAAACTACATACTTTTATTAACGGACACACTGTGACCTACACTGCACGTTCACTACCTGACAAAAACTCAATGCTAATATTTTTTTCCACTAACTTTCACCGTCATGTTCTGCTGCTCGCTCGCTCTCATTCGCTCGGTCTCACACTCAGGATACACAGAGAGATCGCCCAGCGTTGAGTGTCACCGTGCTAAAATCATCACTTGCCCAATAATATTAGTGATTGTTTGACATTTAAGTACGGTGGTTATTCATTCTGCATCGGTGGTGTGCCGAATTCAGGGGAACGGTGGTCTCTCTGTTGTGTCAGTCTGTCAACATTACATTATTAACATTTTTTGACATTTGTTAATCGAGTCAGAATCTTCCACGTCCGCATCGCGATGCATCTAAGAATCGATTTATTTTCTCCCACCCGTAATAAATAAGTAACCTAAAGTAATCTCCGTTATATAACCTAAACTACACATGTGACACGACTTTGTGGGCAAAATGTTTACCAAAGTTTTGATCCAGGTGTGTTCACTGGTCAGCAGTAAGAGCACACAGGTGTGTGAGAAGAAATGTTTTCATTCAGTCAGACAAGCACTGAGGATTCAGAATTACGTTAATTTAAGCAGGGCCGTGCCTCAACCACACACCTAAGCACATGTCAGGCCTGCCTATAGCTGATCTACTCATCCTGCCCAGCTCACCCTTCGTTTGCCTTCCCCCACGTCCCGAAAACCCCGACACCAAGTCTCACCTTTCCCCTTTACATGCATTCATCAGTCCTCAATCATCTATGCATCCTGAATTCCTATAAATGATGTATTGTTTGCTTGTGAATGATGTGTTGGCCTCATGTTGGTGATTCTGCTTCTGAGTTATCGGATTAATCACCAGCTACGAAGGGCTTCAGACTCATTTTGTCCTAAAAATGCTCTGCTGAAAAAAACCTTTATACAGTGACACACACAAGGAAACCCAGCACCTTCTTTTACCTGTTTCCTTTAGTCTCTAAGAATCCAACAAACCTTTTGAAGACATTTTTAAGCGGTTTTCATTTAGACACCAAACATGATTTAAAAAAACAAGTAATTTGAGGAATTCAGGGAAACTGGATGAGACAGGGTGTGATATGGTGCACAGTCTATAAATACCCGAGATGCTTTTAAGGGTTAGGTAACAGTTTCTATCAGGAATGATGTGTTCAAGTGCATCAGCGGGTTGAAGAATTTCTCAGTGTTGGTTTGTGCGCAGACGAGCTTCACATCACCGTTTACGCTGCAACTCGCTCCGAACAACTCCCAAGTTTATGACTCACTCAAACCCACGACTGATGCGTGATAATTCAAAATTAATACTTGTTCTGTCAGCAGTGCGATTCTGCCACATCAGGCTTGTCCGAGCCTTCATCTCTCTTCAGATCCTCCTCCTCCTCCGATGAGAAGCTGCTCTTGTTTGCTCAGCAGCCGTCTCATCGCCGGCTCCGATCGGACTCTGAGGGCTGCCAGAGGAGGAGATTAATGGAACAACGTTCTCCTTCACAGCGATAAAAACGCCCGTCGTGCCCCTCGGCTCTTCTTGGAGGCCGTATCCAAATGGATCTGTCGCATTTTTGTGGAGATTAGATTAAATTTGGTGGTAATGTGATGCCATTCTGTGAAGAGAGATAAAGCACCATCTGCTCTTCTCTCCCATTTTGTGTACTCGCTTCCCTCTGCAGGCTCTCGTCACCTTCACGCCCCCACAGACACTTTTTCCTCTGCTATTTTCTCTTTTACTCCCATTCTCAGTCCCCCCCGGTATTTCCTCACCCATGATTCTCTGTATATTTCTCTCTTGTTGTAACTCATAATTAAATGTGTCCTCTTTAAACCTTGCACTTCAGGCTGCATAACGTCCCTCGAGTGTGCATAACTTTCTGTATCTTTTTGAGTTATTCTCCTTCATCTCTCAGAGACAGTGGTGGGCTGCAGTGAATATAACCCCCCACCCTCCGCTCTGAGCTGCCGGTGCTCTGCAGAAACCTGGTGGGCGGTGCAGGCGCCAGTCTCATGCTGCACTCTCACTGTTTGTTTGTCTGCTGTGGATTCCTTTAACTTCTCGCTGAGAGAAAGTTAACAGGTGAAACTTTCCCGAGTCATCCACGTTCCTCGTAATTCATTCAGCACATTCAAGCACAAAATCCGGCCATGCTGATGTGTGTGTATGTATTTTGGATGTTTTTTTTTTGTTTTTTGAGCTTTGCAAACTTCAGGGGAAAAGCTTTCACACTTACCCGTTTGGTGCGGTTCATTTGGGCTAAGATAAGAGCTGTCAAACAACCTGAGTTGGATTTTTACATGAGTTTGGCAGCCTGACAAATGTCAATTCATATTTACACAGCAACTCTATTTAAATCAGCTCTCATGCACAGCTCTGGGATCAGCCGGTCATGTTGCTATTATAATAGGTCAGAATGTGTTTGTATACATTCATTAGAGTCAGAATCAGAAGGAGCTTTATTGCCAAGTAGTATCATGTGTTTATACCAGATGTCTTTCAGAAACACACATTTCAGCTCGTTACCTGTATTGTGTGACCTGAATGCAGAGATTGTCCCTGATTGTACTGCGATATATATGGCCGTTTCTCAAAATGACATGGATTAGCTTTGGCAAGTACGAGTCCAGCGACAGCCGTACCGGATCTTAGAAATGTTATATTACAATAACATTGAAAGAATATTCTGCTGATTTGAACCTCACAGGTCAGCTGATCCTGAGTGGGGATGGCTGCAAAGAGGATAAAAGGCTACCCAACAGGCACAACAACACAGAGTTTATGTATATATGGCTTTATTTTATTGAAAGTGGGAGAGGCACAATGATGGCAGCTCACCTGGGAGGCTTTGGAAAAATGAGTCCCCTGAAATCGTGGGGTTTCTCCAGGAAAATGTTTAATATCAAACGAAAAGGACAGAAAATAAATCTGAAGCTAAAGTGAAAATAAAGTGACTCACATCCAGTCTATAAGCTGGAGGGGAGAGGGAAAGGGAGCTGGTGAGCTAGGGGGAGGAAAAACTATTCATTTCAGGTCTCACCGTGGTCCTCATTATCCCAAGACAGTTTGGCTTGAAAACTTTTTCTTTCTGAAGGCCACACGCCTCAACACCTGGCCGGGTCATCACCGAGTCACTCTGGAGGCACTTTAAAGTCCGGTTCTGCCGCCCTTGTCCCAACCGGTTACTCATTGATTATGCACATACAGTCTCTTGTCTGTGGATCTGCTCAGCTAGATGCTGACTCAATTTTCCCATCAGTCTCCTCTCCCCTCTGCAGGTGTCCCATGTCCTCTGCTGTCCACCTCAACATCGTGGCGGAATTACTGCAGCGCCCAGATGGGCCTTTGACCTCGAAGCTCTGTACAGGAAGTCCGAGGAAAGGTCAAATCGGCGTCAAGATGGGAGGCGAAGAGAAAGAACAACAGCAGTGACTTGAGCTGAGATGGTTCTGCTTTCATTGTGTGTAACTGGATTAAATACAGGTGTGAAAGGTTGAGTGTGTGAAACTGTAAAACTGAGGAGCGACAGTAAACTGGGCAACACAACGCTGACCGAAGCAGAAAACATACAACCAAGACACACAAACTTTAAACTCTCATGCCGACTGAATATCTGAGCTTCTAAAAGCTCTGGAGCTGAATCTCTGCTTCTGTTTTTAACTCATTAATGGGGGTAATGAAATTGCAAATTCTGGTCACATTTGAATTATTCAGATTAAGTGAATCTGGTTCATCCCTTCCCCTTTCTGGCTGCATCATTTATAGCATGAAGTTTGTTCCAAGAAGAATCTCAAGACAAGGTCGCATATTAAAGTCTGTGCAACGTGTTCCTACAAATCAACTCTTAGTATCAACTGTTAAATTAGTCTCACATTGTTACTGGGGAAGTGTTATAAGTGCACAATACCGGCAGAGAAAATGCAGTTAAGAGTGAAGTTCGAAACCGTTCCGGTCTCTAATGGAGACCGTCGCTGGACACTATATGGCCAAAAGTATGTAGACACCGGACACCATGTTTATTAGTGTGCTGCTCCAACAGCCGTCACTCTTCTGGTTTAAATCTTTACAGCAGGTGTTTGTTCCCATTCAGACACAAGAGCAACACTGCTTCCATCACTGAGGTTGATCAGGTCTGACTCACGGTCGGCACTCCGGTTCACCCTAAAGCTGTTGGGTGGGGTTAGGGTCGGGGCTCTGTGCAGACCACCTCCCCAAAAATGTAACTACACAATCCAGACCGGCTTGTTAGCGTCACAGTTCCTCCGAGCCCCCAGGAAGTGCTCCGTGCTTTGAAGCCAATTTTACTAGTGGCCAAACAAGCGGCTATAAAACAGTGGATACATTTTTTTGAGCTTCATCACCTGTCAAAAAACTACTTTCACTTTCAGAATTTGATTTATTTGGAAGGTCTAGAGCAGTGGTCGGCAATCGGCGGACCGATTGCTTTGATAGCAGAAAAATAAATAAATTGATGACGGTACCTACTGAGCTAAACATGCATGCACATGAGTACACAAGGAATTGAAATAATTGGACTTTCTTCTGGCCCGCCATTTATAATGGCTTGAATTTTGCCTCCATTGAAGTTAGCGGGGGGCTAAACCTGAAGTTATCCAAATACCCTTGTCAGGGGATTTAAGGACACTTTACAATAAAATCTGTACATTTAGCACATTAAAAATAGATGCATAAAATAAATTACATTTGGCTGACACCTTTATCCAAAACGACTTACAATTGCTATACATGTCAGAGCCTCTGGAGCAACGAGGGGTTAAGTTTCTTGCTCAGGGACACAGTGGGGAATTGAACCCGGGTCTCTCACACCAAAGGCATGTGTCTTATCCACTGCACCATCACCGCCCCCACATAAATACAAAAATACATAAATGCAGGTGAGATCATGAAACTAGCAAAAATCAGCAGGTGAAATGTCCTATAATTAGAGGGTGAAGGCAAATCTAAAGCGGTAGGTTTTAATAAGTGATCTGAATGTGTCCATCACGGATGTGTATTGGTAGGGAGCTACAGAGCGAGGGGGCCGCGATGGTGAGAGCCCCATGTATGGTGCTTGGTCCTAAGTGGTGGGGAGAGGAGGTTTGTGTCGGAGGAGTTGAGGTTACGTGGAGCAGGTCTGTGAGGTCTGAAGGGACCCGGTTGTGGAGGAGGAGGATCCTATATTGAATGCATTAGGTCACAGGGAGTCAGTGGAGATTCTGGAGGACAGGGGTGATGTGGTCATATTCAGGGATTTGGCTGATGAACCGTAGAGGATGCTATTGCAGTAGTCCATTCTGGATGTAATGGATCAAAGTTTCGGCAGCAGAGAAGGCGAGCTGGCCGGAACGCCACACACCATGCTGATGCTAACGAGCAAGCTATTAGTACGTTTTGCAAAGACAGATAACATAAAATAGATAAAACTGCAGAACAACATCACAAACAGATGGACCAGCTTCAGGCTGAATTAAGCCCAGGAGAATCACTTACAGGTTGGAAACTACCGAAAACCTGGGGACCCAAATGGACGCTGCAAATTTGGATTTCATCACTACCCTGAAGAACTATGCTAACTTTGAGAAGAGAGTTTTCCAAAGCTAAAGAACATTGTAAAGACAATATTCACATCATGGCAGGAAAAGAGAGTAGGCAACAGTCAGCCTCAGGGAGACTCTCATGCCCCGAGGTCACTGGGAAACCTCATCATGCAGATCTCAAGATTTTTTTATTGATTTAGCTGCTGTGTTTTTAAATGCCGCATCTCCACAAGCTACTGTTGAGAATAATGCACATGTATATATCTGCAACGTTGTTCTTCAATTCCATATTTATATATTTCCACATTTATTTATTTATGTTGACTGTATGTTTGTCTGCGTGTAGACACGTGTAAAACACTACTTGGCAATAAAGCTCCTTCTGATTCTGATTTGTAACTTTCTTAAATAAAATAAAAACACAGTAATCAGCAGTGTCTCTGTGCTGCTTCTTGTCCGACAGCACAGCGTCTCACCTCCCTGCTGTTGTTTCCTTCCTCTCCCGGCTTCAGGGCGCTGAGCGTCACGTCGGTCTGCTACGAAAAACGGAGGTCTTTTTGTCGTCAGCAGATTTTGTAGTGAACCTGGAGGGGCCGACCGCCTGCGGAGGAAAAGTCACTGCTGCCTCTCGGAGCAGAGGACGAAAGAAGGCTGATGTTCGATGCAGCAGGAAGGCGCTCCGAGGCCTCGGCAAAGACCTGAACCTGAACCCAGCATTCAAAGACATCACATGGAGTTCATGTGAAGGGTGCAGGGCAACGAAACGTCAGGGACCTGAAGGCATCTGGGTCCCGTCAACATCTCTAGTAAATGTGTCCAGGTTTTACCAATAAAACTCTTCCTCTCCCCAGCAGGTAAAGTGCTGCAAGTATGAGCGTAAAAAATAAAGTGGTCTTATTCACAAAGATGACAAAGTACGGAAGCCATAAGAGGCCGTACATTCATACATTGTAATCAGGGCTTGACATTAACTTTTTTGCTCACCAGCCAATGTGGCTAGTGGTTTCCCAGAGTTATTAGCCACACAGCATTTTCACTAGCCACATTTTTGTTGTTTGAAAATTACGTTGATTGCTGATTATTTATATAGATGATTAAAATTGACTATGGTGTGTGTGAAAAGATAAAACTCTATTTATTTTTAATAGCAGTAAATACTGTAATACAGAGTAGAAAAATGTTCTGCATTAGAAACAAAGAATAAATGATTTTGTCTAAGAAAAAATCCACAATTAAGGCCACCGGATTTAAACTTTATCTAGGCCTACATCAGTTTTGGGCACTTTGACTGGATTTATGTTCATCATCTTGAAGCTCTGGTCGCTCTGAGTAACGGGAGATACGTCCATCTGAAACGAGTCCACAGGTCTTTATTTTCCAGATTATTCCCATACAAACTCAGCTCCTGCTTTCCAACATATGCCGTGAGAAGCTTTATTAAAACAGGTAGTGACGATATGATGTGAGATGACGGCAGCCCTGCTAGAAGTCCATGTTGTGTCCTTTTCTAAACACCACCATGTCCCTTAATCATGAAGATAACTGTAATTTACAGCATTTACCGACACTTTCCTCCTGCCTTTTCTTTCTCTCGCTCTCCTGTGCATTTTCTCGGCCACTCGCGCACTGAACATTGTGCGATGTGTGTGCATTTACATTTACAGTGTTGTTGGTCAAGACAATGGGCTTCACGAATGGACCAATGAGCAAACACCATGTAGGCCTACAGGTAGTACTCATGGGAGTTGTAGTGTCACATTGCAATTCGGTTGTTATTTCAGATGCCTTTTGAAAAGACTACAATTACACAACCCTTGGATTAAGAGTCCCGTTCTCTACCGAATGAGCTAACCGGGGGAAATTATCCTTAAAAAAAATTACTTGCTGACCCCTGTACTCATTTTGTTCTCTCAAGATCTGAAATTAATTATGTCGTTATCTCGGGAAAACAACCATTGTTATTTCAAGATAAAAACATAAATATCTCGAGAAAACAAATTAAATTAAGTCATTCTCACAGGAAAACAGAGATAAAAAATGTATGAATGTATGGCCTCTTAGGGCTTCCGTAAAAAAGCAACACCTGCTGGTTTAACAATAAAAAATAAGAAACTCTAAACCGAAATAGGGAAAGGTTGAGTTATTTATTTATATGTACATTATTATTTACCTTGAAATTTTAAAAGATGAGCTCACCCTGCTTTCTTCTTGTGCTGAGGCCGGATTTAAACCTGTGACACAGTGATTACAGTGCAGGGTTTTTAAGCTTCAGCCAAACAACGGCCTCCTCCTCCTCCTGGCTGAAACGGCAGTGGAAAGCTCAATAATCTGACAATCTCTGCGGACATTACCGCTTCTGGCCGGAAGGCAGGTGCCTTAATTTCCAGCAATGGGTAGTTATTACTGAGCAGATCTTCTTAAAATGGAGTAGGTAATGGCCCGTGGTGCTTTGGGTGGTCGTCTAAGCTGCCTATTAGAGCTTAATGTGATTTACACTGCAGAGAGACGGAGAATAGAGGCACGGCACGGCAGAGCAGAGGAGGGCTAAATCGGGAAGAGAAAAGTGCCGGTGTGTTTGAGCAGGAATGAATCCATGAAGGAATTTAAATCGAATGTGATCTGCTTTTCCTGCCTTAAGTCCTGCCGGAAAGAAGAAGCGGCTGCACCGGAGGGAGGAACGAATCATGAGCTGGGATGCAGTGGGAGAATTTAGTGTATGTGCGGGTGTTTCTGTCTGAAATGTGAGCAAAGATTAATCCCTGAAGTCAATTTCATGACTTGGGGCAGTAATGCTTCTCTGAATAATCTGTAAGAGGGGCATGAAGTTGTGTCGTATGAGGAGCTCAGCACCAGTTTAACAGTTAACAGCCAACCAGAGAGCCACGGCGCTGCCACTGTTTTTACTCCCTTTATTTGTTTAGCAGGGATGAAAACCTCACAGGCCTGTGTCGGTGTGGCTGGGTATCTGTTCTCGATCAGTCCAAACAACCTGGTACCAGTCAAACGATTTGTATCCAGATCAGGCAGAAATTAGCACTTGTAGCACCAACACGTTTGAACAGCACGCCTCTGACTATCCGCATAAAATTAATAAATCATCACGCATTGTTTAACCTGGCCTCTAACCATACGTGTGTCCAGGCATCCTCCACTCTAGCAGATCTTCTCAGCTGCTGGATAGGGCTGCAACTAACGATTAATGTCATTATTGATTAATTTGTCAATCATTATAGTGATTAATCGATTAGTTGTTTGGTCCATAAACTGTCAGGAAATGGTGAACGATGTCCGATCAGTGTTTCCCAAAGCCCTGGAGGACGTCACTCAAATGTCTGTCACAGAGGAGGAAAGAAACCAGGACATGTTGGAATCAGAGAATTGTGACTTATTTTCTTAAAAATTGATCGATTATGGAAATAGTTAGCGAGTGATTTAATTACTCACAAGACCATGATGGTGTGGTGCAAGCGAGATGTTTGTGGAGTAAGAACTTTTCACGCAGTTTTAAGAAACCTAATATATAAATTCATGTGCCGCCTTAATGGGTCACAAAATGAAATAATATTGGGCTTAATTAACATACGGCTAAGTACTACACGCTACCAATCCCGCATGTGGAAACACTGGTATGATTGTCTCCTGCTAGAACAATGATAATTGTTTTAAATTAATTTGATACTGTTCATTTTTCTAACCATGATTTATTGTGGTGTTTGCTATATGAATGCGTGTGCGTTTGTGGGTATGTATTTATGTATTATTGTGAATAAGATTTGGACCTCGATTCTGTAATAAAGGTTTTGAATTTAAATAGCTGACAACTGATCAATTTATCGACTAATCGTCAGAGCTCTACCGCTGGAGACACATAAGTGATTTTATCTTTTACAACCAACAATGGAACTCTAATTCTTCTTTGACTGTTACCCTGAAGAACGTAAGTTAAGGAAGAAAGAGCACTTTCTTGTAGATCTATCTCTGTTACAAGCAAAACAGATGATGGGAAAAATGTACACAGACCAAGAATTGGTTAGTGGTAAAAGGAACTGTCCAAATATGTGTCATTAGAAAAGAAATACTTACTATTTAAAAGGAAAACAAGAGCTTTTTAAGACGGCGTTGGCGCCTCTAACTGTCCTGAACATAAAGGGGAGAGCGGGGTGATTTGAGCCCAGATATTTTACTGTAATTTTACGTTGCATTTTTATGCATCGCCGAGATGATGTGACATTATGCATTTTAGAGCAGAAACCATCATCTCATGCTTCTATGAATGGAAGACAGACAGGCTTCAACTCCTATTGTGGGTTTGGACAGAGAGCAGTGGGAGAGGAAAAACAGGAAGTCCATTCATCAGGTGTCGCGGGACGTGAAGACCAACAGGAGGACTGTAAAGCGAAACACTGATATGAAACAACCAGCAGACACAGCTGCAGTGTTTCACTATCTAAGTGCAACTGAATGTTGGGACCTGGCGTTGAGTTTTGCACGATGAAATGACATTGATGTCCCCGACCCCCATGTGGCTCAAGTTACCCCTCATGTGGCTCAAGTTCCGCCAAGAGTCCACTTTGTTTTGGAAAGCCATATTTTGAAAACAATTTATTTCCGAATTGTTTATTCCCAGGGACGCACCACATCCTGAAATATATGCACATATTTTAGTTGGAGACATCACATGTCATGTCCTCGCTTTAAAGACACCTCGAGTAAAAAGTGGCTCAACTCACCCCGCTCTCCCCTATACGAATCTGGAAAGTGTGGAATCCACACTGGATCTGGAAGGACTGAAGTAGGACACTGGTGATTACGAGCTATAGGAGAAACATTACTTATCAGTTTATTTCCACCTATGTATACACGTGTGTGTACGTTTCCTTAAAAATGTATTTTAACCTGTTGGGGACCCCCAGCTATTTGCCCCTATTTCCAGGAAAAATGCCTAAAATACCAAACCCCAAATGAAGAAAGAAAAAATATATTTTCATCCTCGCCTGGTAAAAAAAAGTTATATTTTTAATGCAATAAAAACCATTTAATCGATCCGGATTGAGCAGACCTTTCATTTTTCGTCCACAGGTCGGCCAGCAGACCGCCAAAAAGCCGGCAGTTCCAAAGCAGCACTTCTGCTCTGCAGGACAGGCGAGAGACGGCAGATGGCGCCCGGAGATATTTCTAGCAACAAATCAGCTGATTTTTGGACTGAAAAAGGCAAAAGTAAGTCAGCGGTTTTAAAGATCACGTGCTGCCCCCGGTAGCGTCGGTGCTCACGGGCAGGTGGCCAGATTAAGAATATTGGTGGTGATGTTTAAAATGACACTGCCCAAACATTACTTAATGATTAGTGTAAAAATCATTTCGATGGGGAGCCGTCGTGGCATTTTTACTCAACTGACCGCTTCCGTTCATATGATGCGTATCGAAGGAAGTAGAAAATAAACAAAGGTATCAGATGAAGTACTCTACTGGTATCGTGTGCTGCTAATGGGCCGTCTCGTTCGCTCTTACTGCAACTTGAAGGTTATGCTGGGAAAGAACCGTTGTTATAAGTAACTTCTCATATGTCTAATAGGAGTAATGGGAGGATGTGCAGTGTCACAGTGCTGCTGCCTTTTGAAGGTGAATTCTTGCTTTAAGTTTTTCACTCCGTGTCAAAAACACGAATATATATTATTTATGATCACAGTGTTGCTCCCGACCAATCACAGGTGTGTGTTTGGGTACAGGGACAGCCTGCAGGTGGAACGTAACTGCATATGTAGGGATCCATATTTGTATTGGTTGCAAGGTAAACTCAGATTCCTGCTGTTTAAAAGATGAAGGTTGTTATTGGGCAGAATATTCAAGATTAACATTTCAGCCACGAGATAATATCACCTCATTATTTAATACACTGAAACTGATGGCAACAGGTTTCCTAACGGTCTGTTCTGAGGTACTTTAATTTTATTGTTTAATATTATGATTTTCTAGAAAGTTCAGACAAGGGTGAGATTAGTCTTCTATTGAATTTAACCATCTTCTCTTTACCGACACAATTTAGCACAGAGAATTAACGCCGTGCCTCCTCGCAGCTCGCCTGCCTGCAGCAACGGAGACGGCAGGCGTGGAAGCAGAGGTCACCTTCAGCTGCCCGCCAGCAGCTTTTCCTCCGCCGCTGCTAATCCGCCGTTAATTAACCACAATCTGCTCGTTGGCCAAATAATCCATCAATCAGACAATGAGGTTTAGGAGAATCAGCGTTTTACTCAAGTATGGCGCCCAGGTGGTTTATTTTCAAGCTTCTCTGAGGTTGACTGTTCTATTACAGGTGAACACAAGTACGCACTTTTTTAACGGCGCCCCCCTTGATGAATGCTATCACCACCTGTGTCCACTTCCTAAAGTGCGCTGCTTCAGTTACTGGTCAGTTACAGCGTAGGTATAGACAGTGCAGCCGCGCTGGGGCCCACACTGTACTGAGGGTCCTCGACGGGAGCGGCCCCGCCGAATTACAGGCTGGTCTTTGTCAGTTACGTGATAAAAGTGCGTTCAAACTGTACTTTCAATGACAATCAAGTGCTATATATACACTCAAATGTGCATTTCCCACTTTGCCGTGGTGTCTGACGCCACAAACGTCTGCAGCAAGCAGTAGGCTATAAGGTGTGATTACCTTATATAAGGTAATTGATTCAGCAGAATGAATTTAGTTTTATTTTCTTTGGTATTTGTGTCACATAGCCGAAAAATGCAGCGATGATTGCTGGGTAATATGTGTATGGCTGCCCAGTCTTAAGTTTCTATTTAATCATGTGACAAGACTCCAGAAACCGGGTGAAACGCAAAATCTGACCAGTAGACTAGCGGAGCACACGTGCAAGCTCGCAGTAGTAGTGGCTGCCGCGCCGCTGTTTTAAAGGACGTCATCATCTCGGGGTCAGCTCGCCGCTGAGCACCTGTTGGATATTGTGGTTGAGGAGGCCACCTTTCATTTTGCTTTCTTATACCGCCGCTGCGTCCGGGCGCAGCAACACAGCTGCTGCAGCAGAACTGACGAATTTAATATGTTAATATGGAAAGAAATCGATTTAAGGAGCTTTAAATTAGGTAGGTTAGGTATTTACTGCATCTAATCTTATCAGTTGTTGCAACAAGGCATATAAATTTGC
>NW_025742721.1:0-23341 GCF_021292245.1 Micropterus dolomieu | reverse complement strand
AAAGGTCTAGGCTTGACAGTCCGACTGTAAAATCCATCACATGATGGTGCTTTGCTTTAGACCGCCGCTGCGTCCGGGCGCAGCAACACAGCTGCTGCAGCAGAACTGACGAATTTAATATGTTAATATGGAAAGAAATCGATTTAAGGAGCTT
Source organism: Micropterus dolomieu (assembly GCF_021292245.1). Classification (NCBI taxonomy): domain Eukaryota; kingdom Metazoa; phylum Chordata; class Actinopteri; order Centrarchiformes; family Centrarchidae; genus Micropterus; species Micropterus dolomieu. The sequence continues at coordinate 23,187 of NW_025742721.1, read as the reverse complement.
TAAATTAGGTAGGTTAGGTATTTACTGCATCTAATCTTATCAGTTGTTGCAACAAGGCATATAAATTTGCAATTAAAGGGTTCCCTTCTAGACGTGTGTGTGTGCTTCCTAACTGTGGAGCCCAAGGGCCCGTCATAACAGCCTGCACAGGGGCCCGTTGTTTCTACCTTACGCTACTGGCGGAGCTGGAAGACGTTAACGTTACCAGCAACGGAGAGACAGGTGTGTGTGTGACGAGGACGTGTCTGTGCGTCGGCGTTGCGGCGCTGGTTTAGGCTAACGTTATGTGAATGGAAACATCAAACATGCATTAACGCACATTAACCTTCATCACCCAGATGTGGTGATGAGGAGAAAGCAAACCCAGCTCCTTGTCCCCGCTGCTTTCAAGTCAGTACTATTTAAATCTGTATTTAAAGCAGCCTTTAGATTCAAAAACAGAACAGGATGAATAATCACTGAAGCTTTGGCTTATTATATTATATTATATTATATTACCTTATCTAGCCAAGGTGGAACTCATACTGCACAATTTATTTCGTAGTTTTTGTTTCAAACCTGTAAGAGTTCTTAGTGCGACAAATATTGTTTTAATTTTATGTTATCAGAGTACAAACACCACCCCAAAAAGCTATTGTGTATTAAATATGAATCTGAGTATTATAATAAAATGTTTTATTAAATTCAGGGTTTCAGTAAATAATTTTCTCTGGCTTAAAATTCATACAGCTTTTTCTTTCTGCGGCAGTGAAGTTGGCTTTAAATCTCATCCTGGTCGATTTAACTTGGTGAATCCTGGGGGTGAAATATTCTGTTTTTCTGCAGGCTGGAGTTACTGGTCACTAAAAACATTACAGAAACCTAACTTGCTGTTGTTGTTTTTCTTCTGCTGATGGTTTCAGCATTTCCTGTTTTACTTTCTCTGTTGTGATCCTGTTTGACGTCCTGTCACTGACCGTCATCATGTTCACCCCTCCTGGTGTATTAAGTTGGGCTGTTTCAGCGTTTAGTTTCATGTTTCTCGTCTCTGGATTATTCCCCTTGTTTCCCTCGTGTCGTTTGGACTTGATGGATTTCTCACCTGTTCTCTCCTCACCTCACCTGTAAGTATTATAAAACCTCGCTAATGATACCTCTGTCTCCTAAGTGTCTGCAAAACCTGTAAGCAAAATGATCACAGCCTGCCAAAGACGATTTTAACTCGCCCTGTTAAATTGGGAAACTGCCCAATCTGGCAGCACTGCTCCCGTGGGTCGGCGGTGCGCATTGTGATTCACTAACTGAATAAACCTCGGCTTAAGGTATTCATACAGTTTTCCTAACACATCTGAAACTGAGTTGGCCCCGGAGGCCCCTGCTGATTCACCCTCCAACATCCGCACCCTTCATTTTTTCTCTGCTGGACCTTCCTGCTGGGGGAAAATGAATTCCTCTCACATTGGGTGCACGGTGCAGGTTATTTGCATTTTTCAGATATGGGGCTCATTTCACAACATTTCATGGGGCCGGGTCGACAAATCAGCAGCGGGAGGTCGAAAGCGTCACAAAGCTCGTTTCATTCAGAATTCACACCGAGTGGGAGAAAAAACTCTGAGGAGCCGCCGAACTTTTAGGTTTTTCTGGTTCTGTTGTGCTCGTAGTCGATTGTTTGGAAGGTCACAGCGTCCAGGCTGCATGTGTGCATGTTAATGTTCCTGAGCACCCGGTCATGATCATCGAATCTACTTGAAAGGATATTTGGAGCATAGAAAGTAGGATAATTCTCTTAAATGAAAAAAATCCAGGTTCCAAGGTCTGTACTTTCACCTGGAGCAAGCATCGCCGCTCGCACCTTTTCAACCTCACGTATTCAGAAGGCGTGCCACAGGCGAAGCCACCGCGGATCGCCAGGAGAATAAAAAGTCTGTGAATCTGCTCCGTCCTGCCAAACAGCCCAACCGGGGAATCAAGCGGCGATTAAGCTCCCCCGAGCCGCACATGAAGGACGATCCACCAGCCTTGTCCTCATTAAGTCTCCATTAGCGGGAGTGTAATGGATTTTTAATGAAGGAGGGAGACACAAACACAAAGACGAGCTTGACTCGACCCCGACATCGGCAGGGAGTTATGCCAATCATCACCCTGAGTCCTGCTCGGCCTCGTCGTCTTCTGCTGCCGTCCTCCGAGGGACGCAAATATCCAGGAACTCATATTTCAGATTTTTACAAACCCCTCGCTTATTATTTTCTGTAAACCTTGAAAGGTGAAGCAAAACACAAATCATGTTATTTTGTATCTGGTTTTCTTTCTTTTAATCTCTCATTAGCAGTTTTTGTTTTCTTACTCTGTGTCGAAGCAATCAGCTCCTCTTCTTAGGGGAGCCTTGTTCGTCCCCCGACTGTGTCGACTCCTATTATACAAGTCCGACAAACACCATTAAGATTTTTTTTTGTAACTCACAGCAGAGTGATGGGCTTGGGTGGAAAGTCGTTAAAGCTGCTGCAGTCAAAGTGAGGAGTTTAATCAGTTAGCTGATGAGATCCATCAGTGTTTTGTTCCTGAAATGTCAGACAGATTTACATCCTTTCTTTTACGCAATTTCACACCATTTATAAAGCTAATATTATTCTTTAAAGGTCACCTCCGGTTTTAAGAAATTAAAAAATACTCCGTCTTAAAGAAAAATTTGACTAATACGGTTCTCCCAAAAAAGAAAAACTATTTCTTCATCCTCGTAAACCCTGAATCTATGAACACACAGCCATTGTTTATTGTTTATTAATGCAGCGGGACAAGATTCATTAGCATTATTTTATAAAAGTAAATATGTTGTCACAGTTATTCAGGAAACAGAGGGAGGAGGACTTAAATATAGAGCAACACACACACGGAGAGCAGGTAGGATGAAGGGCGGGGGCGGAGCTAGACTCTCAGCACAGTGGGGGCGGAGCTTCATCACAGGGCCCACCTGCTACAAAGTCATTTATACCAAGTTAGGAAGTCCACTGAGTCCGTCTCCGTCGCGGCAGCCAAGGCTGATCGCAGTAACTCTAGTCAACGCTTGTCTCACACCAGGGGCGAGTTCAACGCCTGCAAAACATTTTGAGATTGGACTCGCCCCAGAAGTGTCTCTCCGCTCCTCTGTGCAGACCCCCGATCGTATCTCGACAATAAACACAGGTTAAAGAGACAGAAAAGACCAACAATTGAACTGCGTAGCTACTTAATCAAAGTAGAAGGTCAAAAAGCAAGCACTTATCACTAGATCAACAAAATCTAAACATGTCAGCAAAATCAGGCAGGCAAAACGCTCTTATTCTGAAAAGCTCCCTGTGGGATCTGCGGATCGTAACGAAAGCGGGTCACAGAGAGCCGGGAAGTAGAAGCACAAAAAGGACGTATTAAAAACAAGTCAACAGCGTGGGGCAGGCTGCACGCTACGCTGCTGAGACACTTCCAGCGGAGGCTGAGGACAGAACTAAACCGCGGCGCGTCCCTCAGAATTCCCATGATGCACGGCGGAGAAGGGAGTTTTGTTAAAATTAGCTTATAAGTCTCCTATTTGATTGAAATACAAAATTTAAATTGTGAGTTATGTTTTTTAAAGTGTCGTTTCATTTGATAAGAACGGCTGCACTGATGTCTGACCGACAAAAGCAGTTATCTCGTACGGTCGCGTCTACAAGCAAATCACAACGCATTTGTGGCAATGCAGGGGGCTCCTACGTAGCCGGGGCCCCGGGTCGGCCGCCCCCGTGCACCCACGCCATCTCCGCTGATGATGAAGGGAAATAAGTTCATGGTCAGGAACAGGTGGCAGATTACAGAGGCTGTCGGCAAGATTAACAATCTGACAAAAGATATACATGTGTGTCAGTATGTACATGCTGCACATTGTTAGATCGTCAGTTCAGTCGTTCAGATCATATTACGGGAAGAGTTCTCATATCCCGTATGGTAAACAAGTGACCCCTAAAATCCACAGAATCCAGCTATGGCTGCTCGGTGTTGTGCCAAGTTATGCCTGCCTGCAGAGAATTGCATGCACCTCCAAATAGCCTACTGCTTTTAAACGCTATAATATCCTTTGTGGGGTTCATCACTGGTGATAAAGGATTTGAAACATATATATTTAAGTTGTTAATATTTTATTACACTTAGTAGAAGTAGCATTCATTAAGATTCAGATAAAATATGTGTTGATTACCACGTTTGATCAGTGAGCACAGCAAAGTGTCTGAAAAGGACCTTAAGAGGTGAATGCATAATGCGGCAGAACAGATGTTGAAGGCCGAGATTTGCATCCGCCTCTTTCCTCAGCATAAATGAGCGTCACCAGCTCTGCAGAGAACAGGTAGCAGGTCTATTTTTGATAGATGATGCGTCAAGCAGCACAGAGCAGATCGAACCAGGCAGGAAGTCAGACACAGAACGGCAGAGAGGATACGTGTAATTTTCAAAATAAAACACCCTGTGGAGACAATAAACACGATTAAAACAGACACAAAAAGAAATCATTTTACTACGGAGCCTACTGAAACACAGTAGAAGCACAAAAAGCAAACACTGATTACCAAATCAACAAAATCTAAACATGTCAGCCAAATGAGGCAGAACGCTCTGATTCTGAAACGCTCCCTGTGGGATCAGCAGCCTGAAGTTGAAGGAAACGTGGTCACATAGAGCCGTGAAGAAGGTAGTAGAAGCACGAAAAGGTCAAATTAATAACAAGTAAATAACGTGCGGCAGGCTGCACGCTCCGCTGCTGAGACGCTTCCAGAGGACTTTGACGCTGAGGACGGAACGAAAACGTGGCACAGCCGTAACGCGGCGCAGCCGGACTCAGTGGATTCCCGGCTTGAGACATTTTTGTTGAGGGAGAGTTTTCTTTCAAAGGAATTTAAGGCCTTTTCCAAATATGGGCAGAGTGAGTTCAGGGATTGAGGCAAATAAAATCTTTGGGCCATTAATTGAAGATTTCCGGTATTTACCGAGACCCTTAATGGCCACAGTGGCACGCGGCACAATGGAGATGTAAAATAATAGTAGTGGGAATAATACAAATATCAAAAACTAAATTATAGCAACAACAATGATAATAATATTTGGACAATAATAATTGCAGCAACGGCAGGAACACGGGGGCAGCAGGAAGCCCGCAACCAGCCCGATCCAGACTCTGCAGCTCCGGACAAATGTTAATGTGACTTTAAATGAGGTTTTCCTACATGTGGAACATGTTCTGGGTTCACTTCACCTCTCTGTACGGATTTAGTGAGAGGACGAAGGTCGCCCAGCTGCAGTCGAACCGCAGATTAAATGCTATGTATCTCTACCGCCAGGCGACCGTCCGGTGTAGATCATTTTTACGTGGTTTGAGTAATTTGATAAAAATGTTGTTAATTAAGCAGCAGCTGTGACTTCAGAGGGTTAATGAGCATTTCAGAATATAATTACAGTCTGCGGTCCATTACAGAACAATGAGCCTGAGGTTGTATACAGCGCTCGTTTGAAAAAATCTGAGGTTAGATGTCTTATTCAGAACCTGAACTATTCAATTTCCCCAGAGACATAAACCCAGTCACAAAGGCCTCGCGTTCATTGTGCACCTCAGCGAATGTCACCTTTCACAGTCCTATTTCTTGGAATTCAAACTAATTTCCCCACCTGCACCTCTGCAATAATTAACACAGATATTGATTCCATTTAACAGCTTTTAAACCGCACGCCAGTTGATTTAAAGCAGTAAAGACGTCCCGCTTAATTGTTGCCTCCAAAAGGTCAGTTTTAATTAATGTTGTGACTCCATAATACAAGTGTGATTATCAGAGAGTTTCACTCGGCATACTAAACATGCAGAAATACCGCCAGGGAGTTTTTTTCTTTGCGAAAGGTGTTTGTGCCGTGTGTTTCATCACCAACAACCAGAGCACATCAGAACAGCAGCAGTGCGCAAAGCTAATAAAAGAGGCAAATCAATCATAATTACCTCCACGAGATAGGAATTTACAGTAGCTCAGACCCAAGATTGTTCTCTAGATGAATGGAAAATTGATGGGAGTGCAAGGTCAAGCACTCGGGATCATCTTCTTTGGTATCACTCAGGCAACACAAAGGCTCTTACACTGATTAATACACTTTTACATCAGTAGATATAAAAGATGAAACAACAGCAGACACGTTAAGTTGAAATAAAAAGCTCAATTTGAGAGAAAACTACGAAGCCAGTGTTCCTAAACATCTTCACAAGTCAGTCCGTCTCTGACTGTCGGAGGCTGGATGAGACAAAGACGTGGATAGAGCGTGACGTGTGCAGATCAATACAACAGACGCTGATACAATCAGCCTTTACAGTGACGGCCAATTAGCAGCGTCACAATGAGAGCACCAAAGTAAATGAAACATCTTCTGCAGTGAAATAGCTCCACAGTTACTGAATGAATTGCCAATAAGGAAATGTCTTGGATTGGGATGACGTGTGGTTCAGACCTTCATGTTCCACCATCCTGGTGATCCTGCAAGTAAATCTGCCTGTACTGAATTAAAATAATACACACGTTAGCGTACAGGGGCGGCGTGGCCGCTAGCAGCTAGCCTACAAAGCACAAAAACAAACACGTCTATCGTTCAATCATTTCTACAAGGTAATGTTTTCTACAGGCCTGGTCGAGAAAGAAAACACAGCTGCAGAGATTCAGTAGCCACGGTTACAGCGGTGTTTCCTCGCGGAGCGCTTGTTGCTCGAGGTGTCGCCTCCTGTCTGTCTGTCTGAAAAGGCTTTATACAGACAAACGCTAAAACACGTGGCCAGCTGCGTGGAAGCTCGTAACGCCGGCAGAGAAACAGAGGCGGGGGGGCGGAGCTTCATCCCGGCGCCCACCTGCTACCGAGTCATTTATACCAAGTTTACAAGAGAAGTGGTGGGGACGACGGCGCTCAGATAAGGGTTGTGAAGACACACAATATTTTGATGATTAAACGCTTCATTTCCTGCAATCTGGTTTCTGCACCAATTTATGGTGGAAATGTTTTTATTTATGTAAAAGGAAACACAAAATTCAGGTAATTCACGTGACATTTCAAAATCAATAAATATAATAGAATAAGATGCCATTGAATATTTTTGGGCGTACGGACACTTTTAGTGAGGTTTCTACGAAGTTCTGCGTTTTATAAATGAGACTCCTGGAGTTTCTAACTAAATTAAAAAGAATTCATTTCTCATTGAGGTGAAAAGTTGCCACATGCACATTTAAAGAGGTTACTTCCCCAAACAAAGACACAAAGAGGAGGGAAGGCTGGATCATGACTCAGCAGGGATGATATCACATCAGAGAAACAGATCTGAACACAACACAAATGACTGAGAGTCTTACTGCATTATATTCAATATGAATATAGGACTCACTTGCATAGAACTCATACAGTCACACAAATAACACATAATTCTTCTTCTTAGGCTCCCAGAGGCAGAATTGAACAATTTTATGGTCACAGCCTGAAACATCACTTCTGAATAACAAGCAGCGAGTCTGGATCATTATATTTACAGACGTCTTACCCAGGCCAGGCCAAAGTCATTGAAGTGGAACCTTTTGAAGTGAAAGGTCATCAGGCAGTAAATTCTCTCCCAGATGAAAGGCCTCAGCAATTGGAGCATGATCAGGGACGAGGCTGAACGTATGCACCTGAAACACGGAGAACTAGAACAAAATGAAAGTAGGAGTCAAAGACCCGCCAAAGCCAAAGAGAGAGCCGGGAAAAAAAGAAGAGATCAAAAGCCTAGAGCCTGTATTGCTGGCACAATTACCACTATTCTTTTCACTATTCCCAGTCCGGCCTGCTGGGTAGCTGTACATGTGATGAGAGAACGGTAGCAGTGATTTTCTCATCAGGACCGAACAGACTGTACACCTCCTCCGTCTGACATTTCCCTGGAGGTCTCACAAACTTTGTAAAGAGTGACGAGTGGCTTGGGAAAGGCTGTCGTCTTTTTATTGCCCTGCCCCACAGCTGCTGTGCAGTCCTGTCAGAGACGGATTAAATGTTTATGAAAGAAGTTCACAGTGCGAGCTTTTCAACATTTTTGTAAAAGTGCTTATCTGTTATCTGAGCTTAAAGACAGAGTCCAGGATGTCCAGAGCCCCGTCAGCAGAGCCGGCCTGTTGCATAGGCAACATAGGCGGTTGCCTAGGGCGCAAAATGTCAGGGGGCGCCGCAAGAGAAGGTTTTCGACTTGGCGTGAATCAGCTCTGCCCAGCTGATGCGACACCAGCGTACGCCGTGATCGTAATCATCTCCGGCTGTGAGTCCAAACAGTTGTGTCCACTCTTGTCATGTAGAGTTTTGCACTATAGACGGCAGCCAGGCTCTGTGTGGGGCTGTGAGCTGCATTTTACCGGAGCCGCTGAAGTTAACGTGTGTGGATTTGTGGTGAGTGTTTGGTTTTGGTTTCACATGCAACATGCGGTCCTAAACTGTGTCGGTCAAACGGTCTAAAGGGGATCATTCCGGCGGAGCAATAACCTAATATATAATGAATTCTAATTAAACGATGATGTGTGGGAGAGATTCTGAGTGTGCAGAAAGTTTTGAACATGAGCAGAAAATCCAGGAGTTTCTAACTTAAATTAAAATGAACTTATTTGAGGTGAAAAGTTGTCACATGCACGTTTAAAGAAGTTATTCTTTTTTTTTCTTTTATACTGTATTATTAATTTTATCATTTGAATTCTCACCTGCTGCCTAAATTTTGGGTTTCCCTTTACACAAATTAAGACTTTTTCCACTATAAAATGAGACAGAAAAGGCAGAAAGTTTCACCAGAATGCAGGAAATGAAGTCTTCAATACTTGAAATTTTCTGGGTCAGGACCCCCAGACCCACCTCTTCATTTGAGCCCCCCCCACCATTGAAACTAAACCAATGCTCTTGCATTTCAAGAAATCTGCCCCAATATACAAGAAAACACTCTCTGGTTTGACACACAGTTTATGGAGGGACACACACAGGTTTGGTTTTGAAGGTATGCTGATCACGCTTATTCATAATTGACCACCTGTCCTCTGCAGCCCTTTATTATCCGTATGAAAGCCATTTGAACATGTGGTAGGTCTGGATGCAGTTTGGTTAGGTTTAGGAAGCGTCGGTGTTTGGCGCCCTGGGATGAGACCGGGCTCATAAATACTCTTGCAGCCGGTTTGGATGTGGCAGTGTGGCTGCTCCTGAATATGGCGACCTTTTGTTGCTGTCAACTTTCTCTGTGATCACTCTTTTTAAATGTCAGCATTGCCAGTCTCACAGAAATAGTCTGCTGTTGTCTGTGTTTTCTTTAATGTACCTGTAGTTTTGCATACTTTTACTGTGATGTGTTTATCTGCAGCTCAGTATTTTGTAATGAGAATGACTGCAGCCTACGGTGGAAGAAGTATTCAGATAGAAATATCACACTTGAGAAAATACTCCACTACAAGTAAAACATTCAAAATCTTACTTGAATAAAAGTATTTAAATATTGTCTGCAAAATGTACTTAAAAGTACAAGAAATACTAAAGCACAACATTTTCTACAGGGCAGTAAATGTCAGTGTTTTTCTATTGTGATGTTTTTGGATTTTTTTTTAGAAAGATAGATCATTTATTCGTCCCCGATGGGAAACTGCAGTGTCATAGTTTGCAGCGGCTTACATAAACTAAATAAACACAATTACAGTTAGGAAACACACACAGCTTACACAAAACACACACGAGGTATGTGGCAAACAAACCTGTAGAGGTCTTTACTATCTCCGTCTGAAGACACTTTGTTGTTCGTGCAGAGGATGTGAAGTGTTACCCATAATTTTGAGCGGTTTGTGCAACAAACAGGATTAATATTGCTGCTGCAGTAATGTGTATGTTGCATTTTACTGCTGTACAAGTTTAGAGTTTAGAGCCCGAACGATGTGGGATTTTTAAGTCTGATACCAATTTCGATATTTGAGGATTTTAAAATCTGATATACTTTTTCCCCCTAATTTTAAGAAATGCATAACATTAACAAAGATTATCCCTAATGTTTATTATGTTGAGACCTCACCAAGAAACCACGACATAATGCAGTTTAAAAATAAACTTTGTTATTGATAGAAATAGTACTTTGAACGAAAAGTACAACAAAATAGTTTTGATTTAAAAAACAGTCAAATGTGTAAAACTATATATATAACTATATTTATTATAAATTATAGAGTACTTCTACTAATGAACATTAAATTAAATAGTGTATGTATTGTGGGGGCCGGCGAAACAGAAACCATAAAAAAACAATATAGGACTACTACTAAAAATAATAATAATAGCATACATCATCTCTCATGTCATTGTTATACACAGCCTGTATGAAACGGAGAAAGCAGTCAAACTGAAACTCCTACTAGAAGCAAGTGCTGTCTCATTGGTTTCAACTGAATTCAAAAATAATGTGGTTATGGAGGATTTTGTTTGTTATGCACTTTATAATAATGTGCATTTGCTGTAGGATTTTTGAAAGGACGACATTATTTTATTTACATTGATTGTTTTACCTCAGTCTCGTTTCACATCTTTTGATTTGAAATGATCAAATAAATCTTAAAGTCGAGTTAAAAAATTAACTTTCTTTGCATTAATTTGATTTCCAATCAAGATACACTGGCAAGACTTGTTATCATTGTTAATACAATAAAACAGTTAAGATATTGTAGCAGGTCTAAAGCTACGTATGATTTTTAATACATTTATGAGAATTAATACCCAATTATGAATTTTAATATTCAGAAAATATTAATCCATGAATCTCTCGTTTCGGGGAACCACCGGAGTTGTTAGTAACCCAGAGTCTCCGGACCTCTGGTAGCAATTTAATAATTATACAGTTATTCACTAGTGATTAATTAGCTAACAATCGCTCAATTATCTTAAATCAATCAGTCAGTCAATCTCATCTGAAAGGTAAATTCTCTTGGCAGGGACTTAGAAATAGGCAACACACACAATTCCTTGGTTACAGTGAATTTATTAGCTAACTTAGGTGATATAAAAATGCGGTTAAATACAACAAAGTAGTAAACCATGGCTAAACAATGAGAATGTGGTTTCTATTGTGGGAGGATTTGACTCATACAGCAGCTAATGAAAGCAATTAGATGATAACCTATGCTGAATTAACCAACTATTGGACATCACTGATCTCACAGAATGCAGGGTTTTGGTCTTACTGCTTGTTTTCTCCCCGCCGGGTTGCTGGTAAAACGGCCTCACACTGGCGGAGTCCGTGCGTTCTCGTTTAGGACAGCTTCAAGCCGCCTGTCGGTCGCTTTCTCTGCCGGGTCAGAGGTGTTAGTCGTCCTTTGTTACTGCTGGCGGGACAACGTGGTTTGGTCTGTCCTCGGTGAAGTTAGCTCGACGAATAAAGCTTAAAAAGGGAACTTGGTCGTTCTTGAATTAGACTAGTGTAGCTTAACGAACCGATAACTTTTAACAAAACAAAAGAAAGAAAATAAAACAAGTAAAGTTGCTGGAACGAGGGAAAACTGAAGTTGCGGCGCTTCGCGTGTGTAGCTTCAAACGAAACAACAGCTTTTGATGCGTCGGGCCGAACTCGGGCGTTGCCGGGAGAGGGGGCACGCCGGGCGCGTGCCGAAGCGCTGTTAAAGAGTCAGGAACAAACAGAGCACAAAGAACAAGAGAAGAGAGCCAACGACGTCGTGTGTCGCGCTTTTGTTGGTTGGGCCGTGTCCTTCGTTTCCCGCAGTGCGTGCTTCCGGTTCCCGAGGGACTGTCTTTCTTTAAACATATTAAAATTAATCATAAACAAATCTACTGGCGCGAATTGTAATCAAATATCTTCCCACAATCAAACCTCAATTGTCAAACGGTTGCACGGTTTGAAGTCTAAGCCTTTGATAAGAGGAAGAACAATTGTCAGTAGTTAGACCTTACAAGGTTAACACTTCATAGGAGTCACAGATGGGAGGAGCTTAACTTTCTAAATATAGGCTATTGGCTGTTACACGTTCTTAGAGAATATAAGCAGGACACACGATTGGCATTAGGTTATTGACAAGATAAATACGGAGTGACATTAAGACATTAAACGGCATTTCAGACGATGGCATGTAATACTTATTTTGTCCACTTGGGGGAGCTCGGGTTACGTGAGGATAACTGATTAATCCTAAAACAATCTTTGCTCGGGAACTGGGAAATTTGGTTAGACATAAAATGAAGGAGTGTCATCAACCTTGCTCAAATAAAAACACTGCAAAAGTAACTTAATTAGATTCTTTTCATCAATAATGTCGACAACAGATAGCAACAGTTTAGGGTTTCCTGCCCTTTCTTTAAGAAGAGTTCTGATAGGCTGTTCAGGAAAACGCTAATCGCCGGTCAGTCGCTTTTGTCAGTCAAGCACTGCGTTATCTGGCTGCGGCATCAAAAGGTGCCAGTTTTATGATCAGAGACAGCACTTAGGGAGAGAAACCTTCAACCCCCTTCTTTCTTTCTCCCAGGGAGAGAAGAGGAATTTGGAGTAGTCCAAAATCCACACTGTTGGTACACAACAATATATAATAATAATAATAATAATAGAATTTTAATCATGTGATAAAATATACAATTAATCGGGATTAATAAAAATTAAATCATTTAACAGCCTTTTTTCATTTAGTTTATCACCTGCACTCTGTTAACTCTATCCAAACGATTTCCTGACCACCTTCTGGCTCTATGATACAGCGACGCAGAGGAAACGCTGCCTTGAATTAATCTAATATTACATGACTGTCGACAACGAGGACCTGCAGCTGTGTGTTAGATACTTGTTCAGCTCACGTTTAAGTCTCCTCTGATTTAATCATTTCTGACACGCCGACTGTAACTACAGTTTAATTGCTCATAAATGTTAGTTTCCTCCACTGACAAACACAGCGTTTAATTTAGCAACAGGCAGTGTGAGAGCTACCAGGAGCTCCTCACCGCAGCCTCGGCAGAGCGGCTCTGAGCTCCGGTAGACTGCGGTCAGCGGAGGTTTTGTTCTGTGGTGCTGCAGCGTCGCTTTATTAATGGTCATATATCGGCTGTTATAAACGCTGATGCAGATATATCTGCAAGTAGCTTATATCGGCCGATAATATCTGCAAAACGATAAATCGGTCGGGCTCTAAAAGAGTTGTCCTAATTTTAACTACTTTATATACTAATGGGTATTTTAATCTACAGCAATGCATCATGGTCTATAAGATCATCACGTGTTTATAGCATCGCCGTCCTGTGAGAACCTCGTACTGTATCTTTAAAAATTCAACAATTCATGTTTCCAGCTGATCTTAGGTCAGTTTTACTTTACTTTTCTCAAACAAACACTTTATGTTTTTTTTTTATCAAATTCAAAATCACCAAATTTGGATATTTTAACTGGACAGGAAAGGAATGAAAAATTGTAATTTAAAAAGTAACAAGTAATTTAAATGTAGAGGAGTAAAAAGTATAATATATGCCTCTGTGACGTAGTGGAGTAGAAGTATAAAGTAGCAATAAAATGGAAATACTCAAGTAAATTCCCTCGAATTTGTACTTTAATAAATACAGTACTTGAGTAAATGGACTTAGTTACTTTCTGCCACTGTGGATAATATAGTGTTCATGGGCTGCGTTTGAATGTCACACTTGTTCAGTCGCCTGACCACAAAAACAGAAATATCATGAAATTTGCTGCATTAAAACAGCCGTAATCAGAGAGAGCAGGAGGAGAGTGAATGGAGGTTCAAAGCCGTCACTTAACTCCTTCTCTCTCTCTCTCTCACTAATTACAGAGAGGAAAAACAAATGAAATGCATCATTAAAAGTGTATTTCACACTTCAGAGCTGCTTCGGGCAGAAATAAACCCGGTGCACAAAGATAGCAGAGCGGGGTGGACACGCATGCTCACGAGCTGGACAGGCGGTGGATCGTCTCCACCGGACGCAAGAGAGCCGAATGTGATGCAGCCCTGTAGACGGTGAAGCAGCGACGTGCAGCAGGCTGGCAGAGGCGACCTCCGCAAAACCAACATTTAGCCTCGAGAGAGTCCACCGAGCTCGACGTGTGTGTGTTTGTGTGTGTGTGTGTGAGTGAAAGCAGGCCGGCCATCATCTGCAAGAAAACTTGTCAAGGTCAGTCACCCTGAGAGTTTGTCGTCGTTACTCGGCTCCTTGTTGCGCCGCAGGCTTCATTAGCAGCCTGATTGGCCTCGAGTTCAGTGCCCTGATGAATCTGTTTTATCCTAACGAGTCATTACTGGTAGCAACGGTCACGACTGGGACACACACACAGTAACAAAGACGTTGATATGCCGCTGTAATATAGGACACATCTAAACGAGACAGACCGTGATGACATTAACTATCAGCATCCGTTTGAATGGCATTTGGTGCAAATTAGTTCACTGTCTAATGAAGTCTCTCTCGAGAGACGCTGAACAGCTTGACTGCACACACACACACTGAGGGGCTTCAGGGGCCACAGGGCCATCTTGATTTTTTGCATGTGCACGCGCAGCCAAGAGGGTAAGAAGCCGACCAAAGCCTGCATGGAGGGCTGCGACGCCCCGTCAACTGTTGGCGAATCTAAAAAAAACTATTCGGCCAACAGGGACGCTGCGTTGTTGTTGTTTGGCAGGTGAGTCTTGTGGGTGGGCTGCTTAAACGGTGACGATCTGCGTCAGACAAACATACTGAGCCACGCACTACGTCATTAAACCACGGATCATGCTCAGTAAACGCTGGTGTCAACAGGAAGTAATAATAATAATAATAACTTTGATTTATATAGTGCCTTTCACAAACCCAAGGACGCTTAACAAACAACAAAAGGGGGGGTGAGAGGTGTGAGGCCAGGGGAGATTAAAGCCCATAGGCCTCAGCGAGGAGGTGTGTTTTAAGATGGGTTTTAAAGGTTATCAGCGAGGAGGCAGAGCGGATGGCGATGGTGATGGTGCACTGACACAGAAAGCACCAAAACTGGCTTCACTGCTCTCCATTCAAACCTGGGGGGGGGGGGTAGTTATGTTAATCCAAACCCTGATCTGTTCCTAAATCTAACCAAATTGCCACGTTTCACAACGTTAACAACTGCTTTTATTTTGAAAGTGTAACCGAACACTGCACATGTATTATTGCTGACTTGACTTTGGAGCCCTACACGTGCAAAACCAGCGCCAAGGGGTCTTGACCAAGTGTGGCGCCCTGGGATGAGAATGAGTTGATTATTTTCGGGTCTATTAGACTCAAGTCTCTCGTTCTATAAATGTGGTAATTTATGAACGTCAGATTTGGGCAGGGTTTCCAAGGGTTGGACTGGGTCCAGAATTAACCTCTGAAATGAAGCCCTACAGCAGGATCAGTCAGGTGCAGGCTTTAAAGGAAATTGGTCCACAGTTAATTCATTCTTTGGAAGAAACATTGAATGTGCCGTTTTGCTTGTAATATACATACAAATGTACATTATAGATATATACACAGACAACACTGTGATGTAATCTGGTGCTAAACTGTGCAATCTTGTTATTTTCCCACGTGTTTAACCTCATTTTGTTTTAACAAATAAGAACAAATTCCTATTTTCTAAAGAGCCTGCAGGGGGGAAGCTAACAAACATCTCAAAGTGTCAAACTGGCAGAGAAAGCGTGTGTGTGTGTGTGTGTTTGCATGGAGAAACAGTGGGGGTGGTGTTTGCGTGTGCATCGATGTGGAGAATCCAGACAAAAACAACAAAGTTATAAAGTGAAGAAATACAACCGGAGGGAGGGAAGGAAGGAGGCAGCTCTGAATAAATGTCTTGTGGAGAAAGCAGCAAATTGGGACTGATAAAGCAGCAGATTTCAAACATAATGAATAGTTGTGGTGGGTATTTGTTTCTCAGAGAGAAAAGAGAAGGAGGAAGAAATGCTTCTGTAACATTGCTGGATTCCTGTTTTTGTTTAAGTAATGGCGTGCTGTCTGTCATTCACATGTCTTTGCTCTGTGGACAGGACCTTTACCGACAGAGCTGCGAGGCTGCAGTTGAGTTAGACGACCTTTCAACATGTCGGGTGAACTGCTCTCACAAGAGTGTGGCCTGACTTCAGTGACCAGCATCTGCATTTTAGTGACTTTACGCCTCTGCCTGTGTCGGCTGACGTTACCGGTTCTTAGTGGGGGAAAGAAAAGTTTTTCCCTCAAACAAAACAGATTTTATGGACCAGATGAATTCACAATCAGACCTCAGAGCCCGACACACAACCACTGTGTGCAAACAAAACAAAGGGAATAGATTAGAAGCCTAAAAGAAGGACGGGCTGAAATACAAACAACCGCGTGAATGTGTCAGCATTTTCAGCACTTCCTCGTGCCTAAATAGCTTGATCGTAAATGATCCCTAAACAATATGTACGGTCCAGCAACAGGCTTACTGGACCTTCTGTATGGTTGGGGTGCCAGCCGGAGCCTTGTCCGACAATGTTAATAGGTCATTTAGCACAAACCCCCACGTTGAAACATGACTCAGCTCTCAAAATCTAGCCACGAACACACTCATTTGTAATAGTCCAAACACTGCATGCACACAAATAAACACAGCAATAATCAGAGGTTTCAGTATAAATCAGTGTATTGAATATACCAAACACAAACACACAGAAACAACGCCTTTCACAGTCAATAATTCAAAAACAAAATAATCTATGGCTCAACAAAAAATGTCCAAAACCAAAATACCACTCAGTTTAAACCTGAGCAAACCTTCTTTCCAACAAGTCAAACAAAAGATCTCTGGAGATGTCAGTTCCGTTTCCCCCCCCCGCTAGAGTGAATACAAACAAAATAGGATCTCTGCCAGCCAAACAAAGGGAAACCTCTTGACCCGGTCCTAATGCCCACCGGATTAGAGTGCCTGGGAGAAGTTTCTGTTTGCAGAGGTGCAGTAGTGTCAATGAAGACGAGCTCCTGGTAGTTCCCTGCTGCTGACTGTGAGTTAGGCCGTGCACGAGCTAGATACTGAACACACTGTGCTAGTTTGGTTATGTTTAGGAAAAGAGGTCTGGGTTTAAATATGTACATCACGTAAGGCACGCGACTTCAGCCGCCACAAAACAATAGTTAAATTAAAACACGTCACCTTTGACTTTCTTTCACACGGGACTCAAACCTCGGTCTCTGAGTTTACTTGACTCACCCCACCACCTCCTTACACGGACTTTGTCGCTCTTTTGTTCAACGCCACCTGCCGTCTTCCGCCACTAGACGTCGCCTAAATACGGGTGGTTGTAAACTGCTGCATGATCGACCTGTTTTATGTTATCTGTAATAATCTTTTCGACTTTACGGCGTTGCGGACTCAGGGCACAGCAGGGCACACTTTTAAGGAACAGATCAACGGGTCTCCCGAAGTAGCTGTAGAGAGACTCATCTGCCGCCATCTTTCTTTTCACCCTCCCTCGTCTAGCCCTCTCTTTTCAAAAGCAGCAGCTCCACTAGACCTACCGCAAAGCAGGCAGATCTGCTGTAATCCCAGGCCATTAGGCAGGGCGCCATCCAATTAGGAGGGTTCAATAAAAAGTGTCCAGTCCAGACGTCTGTGAACAAGAGAAGCTGAACATGCTTTGAATTTCCTGTCACCTCTTTCAGTTCCCTCTGTGATGAGCCTTCACAGCCCTGAAAATGTTCAGATGGCGTTTTGCTCTGACACCATCCAAAGAGTCAGTGCTGCAAGCAAGTAAACTGTGATGACGTGAAGACATACACACCAGCCGGTCGTTTGAATGAAGGTACTCGGTGTAAGTGCTTCTGTGTGCTTTGTGTTAAATGAAGTTTAACATCCAAGAGGAGGCTAATCTGACCTGGTTTTGCTGCCTCAGATGAAATGTTTCCACACAGGACAGAGTCAACTATCACACAGCCAATGAATGCTTTCAGAGGAAGTCTCCAAAACATGTTCTTACCAGGAGAGTCTGAGCACAGGACTGATAAACAGAGCCAGGGGTGCCTTTTAGCTGCTACACCTTCTTATTTTTCCAGCATTTGTAAGAATAAGTAAACAAACTGTCAGGTCCTCTTTCCCTCCACCAGCAGAGAGCAGGAAAAAGCTTCTACCCCGTCGTATAAGCCGGGTGACAGCCCGTGGCTGATCTAATACGAGAGTAGATGTACTGTGGCAGAGAGCTTTGGAAAAACGAAGAAGAGCCAGCGAGCTAGTTCAGACAATACTGGCATCAGACATTCCCAACACCTCTGCTTCCCAAAGAATACCTGAGATATACGGCTCGGGAGCTTTGAGTTGTGACAAATTAGCATCGACCGGCGAACAAGTGCTGAGTGTAGTGATTGTCAGCGGTATATCTGCTACTGTCATGATAATACACAAGTAGGATCAACATAACTACCACTATAAGTACATTTAAAGGTCATGGTTACATGAATGATCAGCCTAATGTTGCCTGCAATTACCAATTACTTTTTATTTGTTGATGTTTTTGGTGAACCCTTCCTCTCTGGTCGTGGCGCCTTTTGCTTCCCGTCGCTGTGTTGTGAATTACTACGTCATTTGGTTTTGTTTCCTGTCTTACTTTGAAAGTGTTCTTCCTTGTGCAGCTTTTACTTCCCGTCTTTATATCTTCCTTGATTGTTTGCGCCCGTCTCGTTCCTGTTTGTGGTCATCTGTGGCTCCTAATTCTCTGCCCTCTGTCACTACAGCGCATGCTTTTGTAGCGAGGGTAATACATGGTGGCTCCGCTTTAATCTTGAGAAGCTGCAGTCTCTATTCACTCAACTTACCAGCTAAACTGAGGCTTTTTGAAGAAGCTCTCTTTCTCTCTCGTCACGGTTCCTCGTGGGTCTATTTCAAGTAGCCGGCTATTTAAAAACGATGTAATATTCTTTGTGTGGTGATAAATGATCCGAAAGTCCCAAAGTTTTTTCTTTTTACATGTTTATTTACGGCATTAAACGTTTACATGTATATTGTAACAGGCTGGATATTAACTGTAAGCTGTACATTTTGACCCGTTTATTTAATTAAACCTCACTAAATCTGGGCCCAAAACTCTCGCTCTCTTCTTCTCGTGTCAGGAAGATGGCTGACCCTGACAAAATCAGCATTTAGAGCTCTACTTCCACTCAGTATCAGCACATGTGGCCACAGATGCAAGATTGAAACTACCAGGCTGCTCATGACGAGCCTTTGCAGTACGATGCTGTGTTCAAGCATTTAATACTCTCTCTTTTGCTCTGCAACGCCGCAGACTCTTATCTTCTCTGTTCTATTCAAGGGGTATTTATGCGAGTACTTGAGGGGTGTACTCCTGTCTCCACCATCTGTTTTGTGTTTTAGGATATATGTGGCACAGTCTCTTGTTCCACTTCTGTTTTCATGTTCCAATGTTTCGTGTTTCAAACAAAAAACTCTGTAATTTGGCGTTTTGCATCTGTGCAGCCAGAAGATGAAGAATATTATGAATAATTGTCTTAATCTAGAGAAATCAGGAGGCGCATAGAGGAGCTGAAATAGGGGAAACATGCCTCTAATTACAGACTAATTTCACGGCTTTGTTCAGTATTCAGCTCTGATTGGCTGATGAAGACAATTAGAAGTTCACATGGCTTCACATTTCCCTCCACAGTTGAGTCACTGACTCCATGTTGTTGCTTTTTTTCTTTAAAAAAACATTTCTTTGAGTTGTATTTGGGGAGAGGAAACAGGAGATGTGTGACTCAGAACATGGATTCCATGGTTACGCGAACAAGAAGTCACTCAGATTGAAAGCTGCCTCGTTCATTTATCATTTCTTTCCTCCGGCATCACAAAGAACCCAAAACCAGGGGCTCACCTGCCATGGGGACTGGTTGATGAAATAATCCACCAGCCAAGCATATTTTTTAACAGGCAAAATAATAAATTGCCTTTTTGTGTAACATATACGTTTGTAAGGCATTATGCCGAATGCAAACTTAAAGGTTTTGTCGTTTGCACACTGCCGACACACAGAACAGCTCATTACAACAGACTCTGCATCGTTCTGCAGCCAGCCTCTCTAAACTCCGTAATCTCCGTTTTTTACAAAACTTTCTTTGTTTGTGTTCTGCTTCAGCCTCCTTATTGTTGGCGTGCTACACCTGGTAAATGTCGCCACATTATGGCGGTAGCTAGCTAGCTAAATGCTAAAACCTTCAAGCACAACCGGCGTAGCTCCGAGCACACACTCACTCTCACCTCTTTCCCTCCCAAATCTTATCCCCTAAACCCCACCCCCTTGCAAATATACACCAATCAAACACAAGTAACATGAAATGAACATAAACGACAACCAATGAACGCCCCTAATCCGTGTGTTACACGATTTTAGATCCCTCAGTACTGCGGGGACCAATTTAAGTGCGACACACAACAAACAAGAACGCTGGGCTGCAGCTGGCTAATAGCTATTACATGGCGTTGTCGTGCCGAATATGTTTACCTGCCAATGTGGCGGATAGCCTTCCAACATTTAGTCGCCAAACGGAAAATCTACCTGCATTTGGGGCTTGCCAGGTGCTAATTTCCTGCCCTTCTCACAACTAAATCAAACTAAAAAACGCATTATTAATAAGATTGGTAACGTCTGCAACAGGCCAGGTAGAAACACAACGCACCAGTTTTAACCCTTTTGACTTTGATCATCAGTGTTCATCATCTTCTTGCATTAACGCTGTTCACAGCTGGTGAGTTTCATAGTAGTTTGGTGTTTGAACCCATCCTAAAATCCCACATCTCCTCCCACACGTCCCGGGAGTTCCGCTCGTCTTTTCACACCAAAAACAGCTCCACACTTTGACAGACAACCTCCTGTCAAAGAGGCCTCGGTCCGGTCGTTTGGTCGATCACCAGACTTTGATTGAAAGCTTGTATCGCAGCTAAAACAAAATAAACGGACAAAAGTATTAGAATTTGTATGAATGCACTTATATTGGCCACAGAAAAAGTTCCTTACTCACCTTTTCACTCCTCAGTCGGTCTGTTTGAAAGTCCTATTAAGTCCTAAAAAGCATCTTATGTAGCGATGAGTGGACTGTCTGAGGACTGAAATCTGTTCTTGAAGTGCCGTGAAGTTTCGCAGGACGCATTTTGGCTGCTAGTTCAAGTCATTCCTCCACATATCGAATACACAATGAACCCTGCTGTCTCTCAAGACCCACGCTGCTCAATACAATATTACAATAATCAACTTACAGGACCAGACACAAACATGTAACTACACTAGAAAAAGATTTATTAAGGTGGAGAGAACGTGGTTTGGCTGGAGCATTGTAAAGTGTGTAGCTCAAGCCTCATCTGACTCTGTGCTAATAACAGCAGCATCAGAAATAATGCTTTAAGACTGCAATAATGTTAGCTAAATTTATATGAACTAATATTAAATATCTGCATCCATAATTGTAATGAGGTTCCTAGAAATTCCCACCCTCGAGGTGATGCATCAAGGAATCAAATCGAATCATGAGACCAGTGAAGACGCACACTCCTAATAATGTCAAACAGGCTGCAGCACAACTACTGCAATTTCTGAATCTTTTTTTTTGCTCTGAAATTCAACCCTAAGTAAGTCTTTACTGACATGTGACCAGTGTTATGCAGTAATGCGTTTCTGTAATATTACTTTTCCCAGTAACTAGTAATGTAACAGATTACTTTTTCCAAAACGGTAATATTATTACAGTTACTAATCCAAGTAACGCTGCGTTACTGACGTGAATGCGCGACTGCGCAACAGCTCAGTGGCACCAGACCTTGTTCATGTTCGCTGATAGCCAAAAGCTAAATGAAGAATGGAGAAAGAAGGAGAAGGCGTTCTTTCCACAGCTGGAAGTAGCTGCTGCCATTATTGTGTCACAGTCAAGATGCAAAGAAGATCGTCTAGTGGAAACTGTGTGAACCGCGAACATTTCTACATCTACATCGTTATCGAATCATCTGCTGAAGCAGCACAGCGACGTGAAACTTAAAGAAAGAAACTCCGGCACTCACTGATGCTTGGACTTGTCGGGAGAGAGTGGCGTTAATGTAACGTTTTGTAAAAATACTGAATACT
Organism: Micropterus dolomieu; assembly: GCF_021292245.1. NCBI lineage: Eukaryota > Metazoa > Chordata > Actinopteri > Centrarchiformes > Centrarchidae > Micropterus > Micropterus dolomieu. The sequence goes on along the minus strand of NW_025742721.1, from coordinate 1,111 downwards.
GCTCTTATAGATAGGCGACATGTGCTGAATATTTCAGCCGATGGCGTAAAGAAACCTTATGTTTCACTCCTTGCTGCAGTTATGAATATGATATTAGTTAAAAAGTTGGGAGAGACGCTTTGTTTGGGGGTGAAGAGGGTTGCTAGTGAAAGCAGCGTTTCCCATAATTATAATTTGGATAATTATCAGCGCTGACCGCCACATAGGGGTGGGCGATGTGGCAAAAATATCATAACACGATTTATTTCAGGCAGGATCACGATTTACGATCTTATCACGATTCATTTTCCTGTTGGTTTTTAAGACTGTTTTGCAAGTTATTGGTTTTAAAAGAATAAAATAACTTTATTAATCACATACAATATAGCCTAATGATTCATATAAACAACAAACAACCGATTCATTTTGCTCTTTTAACATTTAAAAGATGCAGTCAAAAATGCAGTCCTGCAGTAACAGCTCCGCTCTAACAGTCCTCTTTACGCTTGGCTGAGGTGGAAGCGCATTTAGGATACAAAGTGAGTCCACCCCTCACATTTTTGTAAATATCTGATTAAATCTTTTCATGTGACACACTGAAGAAATGACACTTTGCTCCAGTTTAAAGTAGTGAGCGTGCAGCTTGTATAACAGTGTAAAGTAGTGAGCGTGCAGCTTGTATAACAGCGTAAAGTAGCGAGCGTGCAGCTTGTATAACAGTGTAAAGTAGTGAGCGTACAGCTTGTATAACAGCGTAAAGTAGTGAGCGTGCAGCTTGTATAACAGTGTAAAGTAGTGAGCGTGCAGCTTGTATAACAGCGTAAAGTAGCGAGCGTGCAGCTTGTATAACAGTGTAAAGTAGCGAGCGTGCAGCTTGTATAACAGTGTAAAGTAGCGAGCGTGCAGCTTGTATAACAGTGTAAAGTAGTGAGCGTACAGCTTGTATAACAGTGTAAAGTAGTGAGCGTACAGCTTGTATAACAGCGTAAAGTAGTGAGCGTGCAGCTTGTATAACAGTGTAAAGTAGTGAGCGTACAGCTTGTATAACAGTGTAAAGTAGCGAGCGTACAGCTTGTATAACAGTGTAAAGTAGCGAGCGTACAGCTTGTATAACAGCGTAAAGTAGTGAGCG
>NW_025742720.1:0-3280 GCF_021292245.1 Micropterus dolomieu | reverse complement strand
GTACAAGTTTCCTCAAGTACAGTACACGTGTACTTCATTACATTCCTCCGCTGGTGAAGAGGTCCAGCTTTGGTTTGTTAGGAGCTTGTTCCCCGTTTCTCCTTTAATTGGAGTCATTTGACGTCAAGCTTCTGTGATGAGGCTGCCCTTTGGTCCGGATCATGGAGAGCATCTGATACTAAAAACATACTGAGGAGTCTTCAGCTCAACAGTTTGATCAGACGAGTACATTGAAGGATTTAAGGGGAAATAAATAAAAAGACGCACATCAGCTGTGGTTCCAGTGAAACAGGAAACTAAAGGACTGAAGTTGAACCTGTTTGAAACAGAAAGCATTAAACAAACTCTAAAGAATGCTGTTAACCCTTTTTCTTTGTTTCTTCTTTTCTTTATTAGGTAGAAGTATCATGATTTTATCTCAGCGTGCCTTATTAAGATGTTCCTTTATTTATATGAGACCTAATATATAGGTGGCGATGGGTGGTGTGAGACACATGTCCACGTTTGGTGTGAGAGACCCGGGTCCTATTCCCCACTGCAACACATCCAGATTTCAGTGCAGGGAAGCACAGAGTCTCAAAGCTCACAGTCCGGGGTCAGACAGGGACAGAGCAGCGGCTCCCAGGTAGAAAGTCTGAGGCAGGGGACGGGGCGAGACGGGAAATTCAGGCAGGTGGCCTGAAGGCAGGACAGAGAGTTGGGAACTGGAGAGTTCAGGTACGGCTACATTCGGACTGCACGCCTTAATGCTCAATTCAAGATCCAATTTTTGTAGTTTGACGGTTCACATTATTAGTTTAAATGTGGCCCATATCAGACTCCAGTGTGAACTGTTGGCGGCCTGAAAGTGACCCGCATGCGCAGAAGAAGAACACGACGTCACATGCAGGCCACAGAAGTAAACACGTGGGAGACTCTTTTTCATCGTCACATTTCTCCAGAATTATGACAAGTGTTCACAACTTCCTGTTCGTTTCATTACGGTTTCTGGCGCTGGACAACGCATCTGCCCCACAAGTCGCTCACTCCATCTCTCTGCCCGGTGTGTCCGCTCGGACAAGTAGCATACACGTAACTCAGAAGAGAGCTCCGGTCCGGTGGAGTTCAGGTAGAAGAATAATAAGATAATAGCGAGGTAGAGATGGAAGAGAGCCACGTGTTAATAATGGCGGCTCCGTCCACAGCAGAGCTGTGACAACAGCTGCTCTGCAGTGACGTCAAAGTCGCATCAAATGCGACCCGAGTGTCCAGACAGGTCGCGTTTAAAAAGATCGGATTTGGACCACATATGAAAGTGGACCAGTTCTGACCTGGAACAGATCAGACTCCACGTGACCCGGCCTGTTCACACTGTCATAAAAAGATCAGATCCGAGTCACATAAGGATTTGGGTCACATCGGCCTGCGCGTAGCCGAAGACAACCTGGAGGTCGACACGACAGGCCGAGCAAGTTAGGAGGGCAGAACAGGCCCGGAGTTTGAAATAGGAGTCGGTCGGACCACCGACGGAGGATCAGGACGATAGTTAACCGTAACAGGACAGTTTAGTGCTGGGAACTACCTCTGGTATTGTCAGGGATTAAAGGGTTGGTTTTATGTTGCCAGGTGCATCAAAGCCTTACAAACGTTTAGCTATTTCAAGAGTGTTGAATGTTTTCTCTTTTTGGCCCATTTGACCAGAGTAAAGAAGCGGCCTGATAATCACGAAGGTTCACTTTCACCCTCCCTCATTACACCGACACACTTCACCTGAACAGGATTAACTCCAGTGAGCATTCAGGTTAATGCGGTGTGGAGTTTGAAAATGTGCAGAGAAACAATGATACCTGCACGCAGTGAGTCAGCTGACTTCAGACTGAGAGGACACGAGTTTACCTGTCGGCCAGCTGGTTTCTCTTCATCCTCTCATCACTTGCACCTGAAGCCCTGAGGACAGGTGTGTGTAGAGACAGATGATCGACGCTGGAATAAGAAGCTATGATTAAATAAGGTGAACGTCAGTAAATGATCTTATATAACAGGTAGTGCAACATTATTTAGGAGTAACGAACCCAATAATACAGGACGAGCAGAGGAACTCTGTTTATTTACCCATAATGCTGCTCTTCACTCTGGTGTCAAACTGTTTGTCTTCATCAGGTCAAAGTGAAACGACGTGACTCCTGATCAGAGGTCAGTGTGTTTCATCTCCTCACTGACTGTTCTGTGCTTTAATTAAAGTGTAGAGAGGGAAGGAGCTCAGAAATCAGGAGGCAACAACAACATGCTGATAAAGATTTACTGATTTATTGATTGATCGTCTGAAGAAGCGAGCACGATGTCACATTAATAACTGTTCACTGAGGGTCTGTGGCCTGCAGCCCTCAGTGCAGCCTGACAGGCACACAAATACTTACAAATACCTCATTACAGGTCTTACTGAAGTAAAAGTACACAGACGTTTTATCAAGTTTGTTCCAGCAATCAAAGAAAAGACTTTAAATAAAAACTCTACATGTAATATTTAATATATAAAAAGAGTTTGTTGAACTTAAAAAGAGAAAAAGAATAAAGGGTTAATAAACACATTTCTCTTAGTTACTATGCTGAAATATCAGTTTTCTTCTCAGAGCTCACAGGCAGAAGAAGCTCTTCACAGATATGTTTCACTCTTCAGGTCGGGTTCTGTTTGTTTGGCGTCCGGCTGGAAACCTTGAGTGACGTCATCTCTAATCAGCACGGGACGCTCTGTATTTTAATGTCTGCAGCTTCTTCTTTACAGAACTTTTCTTTCTGTCAGTGTCTCTTCTGTCAAACCGTCCACTTATTTTAACACAGATATCTGAGCGGTTAACTTCTGCTGATGCTTCAAGTAATCAGATGGTTTTATCAGATAATAAGAAAACATTCAGAAACAAACTAAACTTAATTTAAATGATTCTTGGATTTATCAGAATGATGTTGTTTCAGCTCTGACGGAGGTCAGAGTGACGTCGAGTTGAACTTCCTCTGAATAGAAAGTACTTCTTCTCTGTGTATATTTACTCTAAGTTGTTGGATCTCTGAATATAAAGTACTTCTTCTCTCTGTGTATATTTACTATAAGTTGGTGGATCTCTGAATATAAAGTACTTTCTCTCTGTGTATATTTACTATAAGTTGGTGGATCTCTGAATAGAAAGTACTTTCTCTCTGTGTATATTTACTCTAAGTTGGATCTCTGAATATAAAGTACTTTCTCTCTGTGTATATTTACTCTAAGTTGGATCTCTGAATAGAAAGTACTTTCTCTCTGTGTATA
>NW_025742719.1:843-5244 GCF_021292245.1 Micropterus dolomieu | reverse complement strand
CAGATCTAAATAAATTGTAGGTGTTGGACCAACAGAAGACAGCAATGAAAACATGCACACTGTAGCTCCCTTAAAGGGAGAGTAAGTGACTGTAATCCAGTACACCTTTTGTTAAAATCAGCAAATACACTACGTGCACAATTGTTAGGTAAGTGAGTATTTCTTTGTATACTTTCCAACTCCAAGCTGTATAAAGTTGAATGGTTATTAGATGTATGAATATCAGGTGATGAGTATTTGTGTAAATATGGAGAGTGTGTCCTAAGGAGATAAACACACTATATCAAGGTGTGCATAATTATTACATAATCATTACTTCAGGTAAAATGGGCCAAAGAAGAGATTTAACTGACAGTGAAAAGTCAGAAATGCTTTTCAGATGGATGGATAATTCTGCTACTGGAGCTGCCTGATATTAGACTGTAGATTACAGTTTTACAATGTCAAGTATGACGATCCAGTCTGAAGAAACCTGCCAATAAACTGCACATGAAGGGGAACTTAACTAACTTTCACATCTCCTACATCAAATATTCAGTCTTGGAAAAGCTCCCACACTGGCGAGTTCAGACGTTTCTTTAGTGGAAGCAGTTTGTTCCCTCTGCCAGAGTTTAGCCAGTGAACAGTAGTAGCCTCCACCTCTCTGATAAGCATTGCACTTTAAGCTGTTGCTGCACTCATGTAACTTATTTTTTTGTTTTGTGCAACAGAAACACTCATTGATTGATTAACGGACGTTTTAAAGAGTGGTTACAGTGGAATCCGATAATTGCTGCATCCCTACTTTGTTATTTTGTATTTTTCATTGTCTAAAGAATTATGTGTTTTATTCATGTTGTCTTGTTGGTTTTGTTGTTAAGTTTTATTTACATTAAGTGTAACAAACCACTATTTGTTTTCTTTAAGTCAAACGTGTTATGTGCATTTCTTTCCTCAACGCTAGTTTTAAAGAAAGATTGTGTTTTTAATCATATGAAAGAAAGAATACTGGTGCCTTGTTTCAATGACTTGAAGTTTCACTTTCTGGATTTAAGATGTCTGTTTCACTGTAAAGTTCACTGTGTGTGTTTTTTGCACTGGTTCGTCACGTCACACTTGTAGATGCATACTGCCCTATGATTGGTCCAAACTAAATGTGAATCAGCATGCTTGTTAGTGAAAAAAGCTCTTCCAAATCTGTTTACCTTCATTTCCTGTCTACTTTAAGCTGTTACATAAAAGTGTTAATGTAATACAAACATTCCTAATGGTGTTTTTATTTTGAAGAAAAGAATAGCAAAAAGTTGTTATCAGCCTGATTCAACACCTGTTTTTTTTTTTGGTTTTTTTTAGATAATCAAATGTTTAACCTCTTTTAAAATCCTTTGATTTTAAATAAAATACAGTTAATCAAAGGTGTTTTAGACTAAGGAAAAGGTCATTATGATGATCCAATCTTGCTAAATTTAGCAACCGCCAAAGTAACTATTTCCCCCCACACCAATAAAGTCTAAAATCTTTTCCGCTGACATTACATCATAATTTATTAGATGACGATTTATCTGAATCTGCAAAGTAACCAGAACCTAAAGTGGTCAGATAAATACAGTGGAGTAGCTTCAACTATGCACACAGCAGCTCAGATATACCAAGAGCAGATGAGTCTTTTAGTTGAATTCACTTTTATGGACGTGTTGAATGTTGTACAATAAGCATCTGCAGTTAAATACCACCGTAGTGCCATAAATACAATAAATGTAGAATTTATTATGTGGATAGTTTTTACATGTGGGCTGTCTCCATCCATCATCAGAGGAGTTGTTGAGAGATGTTTGTTCATTTCGGTCAGTATACACTTTTAGGTGTTTAGAATGAAATAGGACATCCACTTTTTCATCTACTGCGATGGACTGGCGGCCTGTCCAGGGTGTACCCCGCCTTTCGCCCGATGTCAGCTGGGATTGGCTCCAGCCCCCTCGCGATCCTGTACGCAGGATCAGCGGTTGACGATGGATGGATGGATGGATTTACTAATTTACTTAAGATAGGGATTTTTTATGGTCTCCCGGGTGGCCAGCCGCCGATAGTTGTAACTCACTGACAGCTAATCTGATTTCAGCATTTTGCGGCCGCGGTCCGAGGTGCTGAACGTTTATCTGGACGCAGGTTCGAATCCCAGTCGGGGCGAAGGCTGTAATTCATGATAAAAGATAAACAGCTATTTTTTAATAAAATGATGTAAATTCCAATTTGATGAGCACCTTTCCTTCTGATTAATATGAAATAGTAGCCTACTTGTCAGAGAGGAGAATACTAATGGTTTAAGTATTCAATATTACTTTCAACAGTACTGAGCTGCTGCACTACTTTTTATTTCAAGGAGCATCAGCTCAGTTTAAAAGGTGTACATAATTTTTTGTATAGAGAATTTTTTAAAGCAATGCCCAAAATACAGTTTGTTATATCGGTTTATTATGTAATATTACACAGCAAAAATCATATTTACAATCAAGGATGTTGTGTTAAATTCAAAATTGAATTAAACAATAACTTATTCACCTCAGCTTATGGTCCTCAGGAAGCACAGACTTGTAAATGGCCTTGTTGTAAGTTAGGTATGCTGGCAGAATGTTTGTGAACCGCTTTTGGCAATTTATCCGACCACCGAGGACTTTTAAATAACCAGATCCACGCAGCTAAGGCGTGAAGCAAAGATGTAGTATTGACCAGTGGTACAACAATCACTAAGGTCTATCCACACAGGCGGAGACTTTATCTGGCTTTAGACAACCTGAAGACACTGGAGTAGGGCTGTGCAATACTGACATAAATACTATCTAGATAGTTTCTGGGATGTATATATTTCTGGATAATTAGAGAGAGAGAGATATTTGACATCTTTCAAAAATGTGTAAAAGTCATGTGTGAGAGGGGTAGAGGAGGAGACAGAGCGAGTGTTTGGTGTCAGCAGTAAGCCCTCAATTTAGCAGTAAATGTACTGTATAAGTTTCTGTTTAACTGTTTAACTGCTGGTTACTAATGACATTAATGGAAACAGGTCTTATTTATTTACAACTGAAGCATTTAGTGAAAACAATATAAAAGCACTTAAGGCACCAGTGCAAGTATGAGTAAACCTTTTCATCTGTCACCAGTTAAGCTCTGAGTTCTGTTGAAGCTGTTGTCTTAGTGGGTTTGATTCTGTCATCAGTGTAGTTGTGTTTAAACCGGATCTTGTTTTTGTGCCGGTACCTCTGCTGGTTCAGGTCTGTCGTGGACAGCCGACTCCCGGAGCTTTTTATATTCTTGATATTCTGTGCGGTGGTTAGTTTGTGGTCTTTCACAGCAACCGATTGTTGACAGTCAAAGTCGACGTCTAGCTCCATGCAAGTGAGGTCGATCCAAGTCTAGGAATTCAGTCTAACAACTTAACGTTAGACTGCGAGGCTGGTAGCGTCATGAATCTTTCAGCAGCAACATGTTTACTGCATGCATGATGCAGTGACTGATGTGTTTTTTGCAAAGCGAGTGACGTAGCCTACTCGAAAATGTCTACTCACACACCATTAAAACAACAATTAAGATTTATCGTAGAAGATACATGCCCATACATGGGAGAATGTAATTATTTCTCAGTCTCGCCATAATGTCACTCTCTGGTTTACCCCCCCGAAAAAGGGATGGGAGCGCAGACACAGTGTCAGTGAGTTCTGGATGTGGAGGCAGATGCTATAATAAAAAGGTCCCTGAGGCTGGAGCTCTGTCCTTACCCTTCTTATATCCTGATGCGGTCTCTGTGCCGGTGGGGCAACAAAAGCAGAAGGCCCAGCTGTGAGGACAAGGATGAAAAACAACAACATTATTAGTGACATGTAGTCATTTTCACACATTGTATTATTATCACAGATGTTATAATAAATGAAAACATTTTGGCCACAGAAACACATTTAGAGTAGTTTTAAAAACCCATAGTGCTTTTCCATCGCTGGCACCAGCTCAACTCTACTTTGAGTCGCTTTTGGCCCGCCGTCCTCTGTTTTCCATCGCAGATAGAACCACCTCAATGTAGCTGGTCCATTACTGTGTGGTGGCTCAGGGGTATGAGGGGCCGGTCTGGGTGTCAGTGGGGGAACAACAGTAAAAAGGCCCAGCTGAGAGAACAAAGGAAAAGCTAAATTAGCGAGATGTCATAATTTTACAAGACTTAAAGCATACTTGGGCCACAGCAACATCTTCAGAGTAAAGAAAACATCTTACTGTGTGGTGGCTCAGGTGTATGAGGGGAAGAAGAAGTCTCAGAAGGTGAGAGGGTTCCTGGAAAGATCAATGTATGGTTCAATTAAAACCAAGAAACTCTGTTTACATTTATTTATTAACTTTTTAACACAGCTGTACATCCTTATAGATATGTATAAGACTCTT
>NW_025742719.1:0-823 GCF_021292245.1 Micropterus dolomieu | reverse complement strand
TTGTCAGCTGCTTACCATATTTTTACCAATTACTATAATATTGCTATACTAGTAGTTTTGCATTGTTGCTATCTTTAAGGGCAGGTTCACACCAAAATGTCCGTTTTCTGAATTGAAAGCAAGTTGACTTTATGTAATATATACTTTTCTTTTCTGCAGGTTCTCCTGAGCAGGGAAACGGTTATCATAAAGATCTTCCAGAGCTGCTGTGAAGGTGTGTGTGAATCTGTAGACTGAGTCACGCATGTTAGTCACAAACAACCAAATACTGTTTTGTTGGACCATTTACATTTACTCATCTGGCAGACGCTTTTATCCGAAGCGACTTACATTTGAGGAACAACATACAAGCGTCAACAGAGCATCAACTACAGATCTACAACTGACAATACATACTAGTAAGAGCAGCAATAAATACTAGTAGAGCTCATAGTTCATATTAGTAGCTCATCTCTACTTTGAGTCGCTTTTGGCCCGCCGTCCTCTGTTTTCCATCGCAGGTAGAACCACCTCAGTGTAGCTGGTCCATTACTGTGTGGTGGCTCAGGGGTATGAGGGGCCGGTCTGGGTGTCAGTGGGGGAACAACAGTAAAAAGGCCCAGCTGAGAGAACAAAGGAAAAGCTAAATTAGCGAGATGTCATAATTTTACAAGACTTAAAGAATACTATGGCCACAGCAACATCTTCAGAGTAAAGAAAACATCTTACTGTGTGGTGGCTCAGGTGTATGAGGGGAAGAAGAAGTCTCAGAAGGTGAGAGGGTTCCTGGAAAGATCAATGTATGGTTCAATTAAAACCAAGAAACTCTGTTTACATTTATTTA
>NW_025742718.1:0-7267 GCF_021292245.1 Micropterus dolomieu | reverse complement strand
AAGACCCTAACACAGTGCAGTGTAGGCCCACAATAGTAAAATAAGTTTACAGCTGAACAGAATATCAAATACCAATACAAGGAAACTTCAGACCAAAACACAGGCCATATGGAAGTGCTTTAGTCAGCAAAAGCCTGGAACATGGACTTGCAAGCAGTCTTAACATCAAACTTTTCTTGAACAACGTCCTGCCTGGACATGGTTTGTATGAGTCTGTTGACTGGTCTGACTAAGCGACCAAATCTAGACCTAATCTGTGTGAGCGTACGGGAGTCACCAGAGTGCATAGGCAAGGTCTGAATAGTAGTGTGCAGAGGGTCTGACAAATTGTCTGCCTGTGTCACAGTGTTGTGATTCGGCTGTCTTGTATTTGCCAGGACGTCCACAGCAGTCACAGGGCTAGAGTCGTAAGTCGTGTCGTCCTCAAGCAAGACTGGGGAATCTTGAGGGTCACAGGTCACGCTTGTTACATCAGCAACATCTGACTGACTTGGTACAGACAACTGTGTGATCCAGTCTATGGTCCGTCTCTCAGAGTCCGCAGGCTCTGCGTCAGTCAAGGGGCTCTGTCCCTCTACTACAGTCACTGCTGAGTGCCTGTCACTTCCGTCAACAAGGCTGTCACTGGCTGTGCGAAGAGTCCTGCTCACTCTCTCGGAAGAAGTCTCACCCGCTTCTCTCACATCATCAGGTGTGTGGGCTGAGGATACTGCAAAAGACATGGATGAGTCATGGTCAGACAGTCCAGATGAGTCACCCACAGGAAGGAAATTGGCCAGCATCAGCAGGTTCCTGTGGATCACTTTCTCCTGGCCGGTGATTGTGTCGCGAACCCTGTATGTGTGTGTCTCTGCATTCATGTCCACCACAGTATAGAGTGTTGATTCCCAGCGGTCAGCGAGCTTCTTTTTACCCCTCTCTTTCCTGTTGGCCAAGAGCACCCTGTCACCAATGTCAATTTTGGAGCCTTTCACTCTCTTGTTGTACAGCTGAGCATGTCTATTCTGCTCCTTTGCAGCATGGTCTTGTGCAATAACCATTGCTTCTTTCAGATCATCAGCGAGACATGCTACGTACTTGTCATAGCTAGTCACAGCAGGGTCATGAAGGACACTCCGAAAGAGGACGTCAACAGGTAGGCGAGGGATACGACCAAACATGAGGTAAAAGGGGGGGTAGCCAGTCGTCTCATGGGCTGTACAGTTGTACATAAAAGTCAGAGTCTGCAAGCGTCGCGGCCAGTCAGCTTTCTCTGCAGGAGAAAGTGCACGGATCATGCCACCCAAGGTTCTATTAAATCGTTCCACACTGCCGTTTCCCATAGGATGATAAGGGGTCGTGTGTGATTTCCTGACACCTGAGACTTTTAGCAGCTCACTGATCAGCCGACTCTCAAAGTTCGCTCCCTGATCACTGTGGATCCTCTCTGGGAATCCAAAGACACAGAAGTACCGGTCCCAGAGAACTCTTGCCACCTGCTTAGCCGTCTGATCTTTACATGGAAACGCCTGAGCCATCCGTGTAAAATGGTCTGTTATCACCAAGACGTCGACAGATTTGTTTCTGGAATCTTCGGCCGACCAAAAATCAATACAGACAATGTAGGCTCCAGTGGCCTAGTTGACATAATATACTCCAAGGGGGCCCGTCCCTCAGGCTCAACTGTCTTGCTGACGACGCATCGCTGACAATGACGAACATAGTCTCTCACATCCCTGTCGAGGTTTGGCCAGAAAAACCTCTGTCTTGCCAAGCTGAGGCTCCTGGACTGAGCTTGATGTCCAGCTCCATCATGAACTCCCTGCAGAACGACAGTCTTTAGTGAGTCAGGAACTACATACTGGAAACGCTTTGTCTTCGTTTTCTGGTCTCTTGAAATCCTGTACAGCACACCATTGCTTACAGTGAGCCTGTCCCAATGCTTCAAGTACCGTGTGACATACACTGACTCTTTGAACCTTTCTCTCCTAGAAGGCCTCCGACGTCTCTCAACATAGGACAGAACACGAGAGAGAGTTCCATCCTCCAGCTGCTTATAACGGAGTTCCTTTTCAGTGTAGGTTGGTAAGCTATCTTGTCCAGGTGGAACCAACTGAGGTAGGTGTTGCAACACTGAAACAGCACGAGTCCTTGGGCCAGCATCCCACACAATGTGCGACTGTAGCACAGCAGACACATCCTCCACTGCAACAGACTGGGCATGCATGCGAAGTGGACTGCACGCAGACTGGGAGTTGTTACTGACTGTAGGAGGTTTCCTGTGACCACTGGATGACCGGAAGGCATTTTGGACAGAAGTACTCGACATGTCTTTGACCACATTCAGAAGGCCAGCATAAGGTTCAGCGAGCAGCCTGCAGCCAACACTCTCGCTGACAAATGGTACACGGCTCAGGGCATCAGCAACGATGTTCTGTTGACCAGGAACATACTTGATATCAAAGTCATAACTCGCCAACTTGGCAACCCAGCGTTGCTCACAGCAGTCTAGCTTTGGTTTTGTCAGGATATGAGTTAGTGGATTATTGTCTGTCCAGACTGTGAATTTGTGACCTTTGAGCCAGTGGCTGAACTTATCACAGACTGACCATTTCAAAGCCAGAAACTCCAACCGGTGAGCTGGGTAGTTCTTTTGGGACTGAGACAACGACTTGCTGGCGAAAGCGATGGGCCTGGCACGTGTTTCACCTTCCTGTACCTGAGACAGAACAGCACCTATTCCATCAAGAGATACATCAGTTGACAGCATGAAGGGACGGGCGAAGTCAGGATGAGCCAGAACAACACTCTGAACAAGTGAAGCCTTCAAGTTTGAAAAAGCCTCCTCTTGTTCCTGAGTCCAGTCAGATGCACACAACTTCCTGCTTGACAGTTTGTTTTTGTGTTGCTTGCCCTTTCTTTTCTCACCTTTCAACAGTTGAAACAGAGGTTGGGCGATGGCAGAATATTTGGGCACGAAGTGCTGATAGTAATTAATCATCCCTAAAAATGATCTTATCCGCTTCTAGGACGGGGTAACACCATCAGTCTCCATGAGGTCAGCGCTTGTCATGTTTGTGATGTTCTCAACCTTACCGGGGTCTGTTGACACTCCATTCTCATCAATTATGTGGCCGAGAAACTTAAAAGACCTCCTGAGGAAAAAGCACTTCTTGGGGGCCAACTTTAAGTTGTGGCTACGCAGCCTATCAAACACCATCTTCAGGCGCAACAAGGCAGTGTCTTCATCAGGAGCAAACACCAACAGATCATCCAAGTAGCACAGTAGACTCAGATAGTTTTGGTCTCCAAAGATGCTGGTCATCATACGCATGAAGCTTCCAGGGCTGTTGCAAAGGCCCTGTGGCAGACGGTTATACTCATATAGGCCCATGGGAGTGGTGAAGGCAGAGTATTTCCTGTCGTCCTCATGCAGTGGCATGTTGTAGAAACCGGAAGTCAAATCCATCGTGCTGAAAAGACAGTTGCCTCCAAGCGCTGCCAAACAATCGGCCTGGTGAGGAAGGGGATGGGCATCCTTGAACGTCCTCTTGTTCAGCCAGCGAAAATCTGTACAGATGCGGAGATCTCCGTTCTTTTTCCAAACAAGCACCAATGGTGATGCATATTCACTGGTCGATTTTCTGATGATTTCTTTCTCCTCCATCTCGCTCAGCACCTGGCGAAGTTTCTGGTACTGGCCCGGGGGCACTCTCCTGTATGGAAGCCTGAATGGTCTGCTGTCTGACAGGTGTATGCGGTGTACAAAGCCCTTCGCCTCCCCACAGTCTAGGTGGTGGCGTGAAAAGACGTCTTCATACTGCAAAACAAGGTCTGACAACCTCCTCTTACAGTCCTCTGAAACTTCACATGATTCAATGTCAACAGCACTGAGCCCAACCGACCTGAGCTTGTCCTCGGCAGCACTTCCAACAGCAGTAGGTGATGTAGCTGACTGGGTGCAGCTGACCAGTGGAACCTCTGAACACTCAGCAACATCCATGTCCTCAATAGCCACACAGGAGTAGGCATCTGCCAGCTTAGCATTGCGTCGTAACAGCACCGGCCTGTCAGATGTGTTGATGAGCTTTAGTGGCACCCACCTGTCTCCCCACAGGGAAGTCACAATCTTCGCAACCAAAACACCTCTTGGAGCTGAGCGGGATGATGTGGGCTCTGTCACGATGGTGCTGCCTGGGGAAACAGCAGTGTTTTTGGGCAATTTCCCCCAAATGAGATACTCACGGCCAGGCTCGAGGCATGTAGCTGAGTTACATCTGACTGTCCCGATTTTGTCAGGAACATCCTCACCTCTCCAGGGGTTCAGACCAGACAGCATGGACAGGAAATGTTCAGCCTCTGGGTCTCTGGCAGGGCAGGGGCCGGACACTGTCTTCCAATATGACTCACACAGCTTAGACTGATGCAGGATGTGCTTTATAACATTGGTTCCTAGTATCAACTCATCATGTTGTCCTGGAACAACAAGCGTGGGGACCAACATTTTACAGCCATACACTTCCATTTCCACTTCAAAAGCACATTTTGGCTTAACACGAAGTCCACCACATCCAACAAGTACAACATTCACATCCATCAGCTTTTGGTCTGTTATTACCCCGGCGTCTCTCAGTTTTGTCTCAGCTGCCTCACTAATGCTGCAAGCCATTGAACCACTGTCCAACATTCCACCCATTGTCACTGATTCACCCATTATCACAGATGTGTAGAAAAGACTGTCACTGTTGCCCACTCTGTGAATGTTCTGATAAACAACAACTTCAGAGTCATGACATGAGTCTTTCACAGATGTGTAAACTGTCTCAGCATCAAACATGTCATCGGTGTGGGAGTCTAAAGAATGACCTGTACTAACTCCCTCTGAATACAGGTCCTCTAGTTTCCCTCAGACTGGGATTGGGAAGAGTTATTAGCAGGGCAATCCTGTCTGGTGTGGCCTGGAGCAAGGCAGACAAAACACAGTCTCTCCGACATACAATGGGAAATGGTGGTGTGACTGGATCCTTTACAGACTCTACAAGCAGCTTCTCTGGGACGCCTGTCTCGCGCTGTGCGCTGAAATCTCCCACCTCGGATGGGCTGAGAAATATTACGTTGCTGCATTTTATCCATCATCTCCTGAAACATGTCAACCATTCGAGTGAGAAGTCTCTCCTCTGACTGTTGGAGGTTTTGAGCCACAACTGGGACAGAGGCATGGCTTGGAGTTTGTTGAGACTCACCTTGAAGTGGGACAGGTGCTGGAGAAGAACAAGGAGAATGATGACACCCATGGCGTTGAGCTTGGAGAGAGGAAAGTGAGGGGCTCGAAGCATGGCTTTGCTCTGACAACGCAAGACTTGAAGGTGGTAAAGAGGCCTGCTCAGAGGTGATGGTGGTGATGTGACTTTTCAGCTGAGCAACACCAGTTGATCTACAATTAGCCCTCAGCTCTCTCTGATAATCATCAATCCTCAGCTGAACATCGCGTGAGGTCCACTCATGAATTGGCTTACACTTTAAGGTGCAGGACAGCTCTGGATCAGGGCAGTGTTTGACAAACATGAGAGCCACTTCATCATTCATGTTTTCTGTCTGCTTCCCTTGTCTGTGTAGCCCATCAAGAGCCAGGTCCGCTGCCTTGTTCAGTCTTATCCAGTAGTCAACTGGGTTTTCCTTGTGTTTAGGTAGAGTGGCATAAAAGTCTGCAAGAGGGAGACATGAGGGGGCCTCACTGAAATAGTGGAGAAGCACATTGTATATAAGTTCAGGTTTATGTTTAACATCAAGTGCCGGATCACTACGCAGGGCAATCTTTACAACATCTCTGGCCTTTCCCATTAAGTGGCTCATAATCTCTTCTGCTTGGTCATGCACAGGAATCTCTTGTTTTCTGAGATGGGTTTTAGTCATGTCGATCCAGTCCTGGACTGAGTTTTTGTCAGTGTCGTCACCTCTGAATGACTGGAGTCCTTTATCAGATTTAAGATGGACAGTCACATGTGGGAGGTCATGTCTGTTAACATCACAGTGTGTGTTCTGGTTGGGAGAAGTAGTCTGGTGGTCACCAGTCATGTTTACAACACCAGCTGACATCAGCTTTGCAACAATGGATTCACCTATTTGAGCACCTAACTGTCCTACCATGTCTGTGAGATGGTGAATGACATCTGCATCACCGCCAGGTGTGGAAGTGTGGGGACCATCCCTTGAATACCCACTAACAGGAGTACATCCTGGGCTCTGACCTAGCCCTGTATCTGTATAACCCACATTCATACACTTTGAATGTCCCACATCTATACTTTTAGCAATGTCTTGGAGCCAAGCACCCCTACCTTTTGACAAACTAGGACTAGCAAATGTGTCCATTATTACTTTAGCATCTGCTTTCGATTTATCAAATGTACTTGCGTTGTGTATATTTATACAGAGACTAAAAATGAGTAAAAGCAGAGCATTCTGAAGAACAAAAATGATATATACATTAACAAGAGTCACCAATAAACTTATTTGGACCCAAACCCACAGTTTTGTTCTTTGTTTTAACCTGACCACACAGTAATCTTCATTGCAGGACAGGACGACAGCGCAGCAACCACGGCGATGAGCATCAAGCTGATCTGTAGATCCGACGGGTCACGGCACCAGTGTAACGGGTGTGGTCGGGTGTGTGAAGGATTACTCCTGGGATCACTTCTTTTCCACGATTTATTGGCTCGCACATCTGCAGAACACAATGCACACATCAATTGCCCCTGGCCTCCTCTTACATTACCTCTGCTTCCCTCAGCGGTGCAATACGCAACTGAGCGCTTCATGAATTCAAAATACATTACAAACACATTACTCCAACATCACATGAGTCACTCTGCTCATAGTGTACATAGTGTTCATAGAAAGCCATTAACACTGTTCAGAAAATACTAAATATTAAATGCACATAAAAACAGTACATAGGTTTCCTTAAAACAACATCGCCTAACAGCGACACCTGGTGGTCTGAATAAAAAGTGTGTGTGGGAGGTGACAGAAACTTAGAAAGTTACATTAATAAACAGAAGGAAAACACATACCTGCAGAACACAATGCACACATCAATTGCCCCTGGCCTCCTCTTACATTACCTCTGCTTCCTAAACATACAAAAATACAGCGTTTACTCAAGTGACAAGACGCTGAAAACTCCAACAAGTTACATAGGTAACATGACACGGCCCGCCTGCCGTGGTAAAACTGGCGCCAGAAAGTTAAAATGAAAACACTGATAAAAACGTATTTTAACGGT
>NW_025742717.1:0-2587 GCF_021292245.1 Micropterus dolomieu | reverse complement strand
TGGTTTCTGAGCGATTTTAATGTTAGTACCCTCCAGTTAAAACCTTTCTGTTGTACACGCTAGTCTGTGTGTGTTTATGCTCGTTCTGTGTGTGCACACTGAGAACAACGTCAGGCCAGAGTCAAATTCCTTGTAAGTTCACAGATATCTGGCCTATAAAAGTGATTCTGAATGTTCCCTGTGATTACTCTATGGTCAGATTAAAGATTAAAAGTTTGATCAGTAATGATATGAGCTGAATAAAGGACATTGATTCACAAGTATTAATTTCTGAACTATGGCTACAATAGTTATTTTTCAATGAATTACTATAAATACATTAATATAACAGTAAAACAGACTTCTAATACATTTAACTGGTTGTTTCTCACTACTTGCTGAATAACCACCAGAAACAACAACTTATACTACATTACTTCATTGTATTAACTACAGATAGACTTTTGCATTAGAAATCAGACTTCACTCACCAGATCATAAAAGAACTTCAGTCACCTCACTTTTTGTTCAAAATAACATCCGTAGTGAAACAAGGAAACAACAAAACGAGCTTGCTGAGCGTCCACACATCAGCCAAGTGCTCCTGTTTGTTCTTGTCAACAAAGTCTTCTATTTGCTTGAGGTGCATTTATGATTAAAGTCTCACTTTGGCACCATGTGTCTGTTTCTTGCAGCCGCTTTTGGTCTGAAAGCACAGTTAGGTCATCTTTAGCTGTCCTTAACCTAGAACAACTAATCTATCTGATGTTAAAACTCCAATGCTTCATCATAGCCAGTGCAAGTGAGTTCTTGAAAACATTCTTGACTCCCAGAGAACACAGATATCTGCAAGCCTGATGATTGAGTTACTGTCTCTACCTTATCAGTCTGTCAGCTGTTGTCTCCCTAACAAGGACAGTTACATGTGAGAAATAACTAGAGCTGGGAGGTCAGCCAATGTCTCTAAGCTAGACCTGTCTTACCTTTCCCTGTTACATCAACTAAGAAAATTCTTAAACAAATACTAATAACGATAATATTAATAGGACTAATAATAATAATTGTAACAGTGGGTGTGGAGCAGGAACATGGTGGCAGCAGGATTTGGCTACATGCATTAATGGGATAAGAATGCATACAGATGGAGAGGGATGACAGCTGAGCAGATTCATTCTGCTGACGAAGGCCAGGAGATGCAGTTAGTTAGCTCCAGAAAAGGCTAGTAGTGTGGACTATTTAAAGATTATTATCAACAGGTTGGTCTAGACACTAAGGTGGGAACTGGGAGTGTCTCCGCCTACATAACTATGACTGCAATGTGCAAAACAATTTTTGCTTTTCATGTGTCATTGCATGCCAATTACTCTGAACTGAGCTCAGAAACGGCATGCCATTTTATGCCAGCTGTAACAGGGAGAAGACCTGGTGTAGATAATAATCAGAAAAATCCAAGTAAGGAGGTGGTTGGGGGGGCCAGTGAAAAGGACTGTGAATCAGGAGCCCAGCGTTCAGTTCCCGTGTGAAACAAAAATCAAACACAACGACAAGATTGATTTATGTTTTTAGTGCAGTTACGTAAGTTGCAAAAGTTATATAAGTTAAATCACGTCGTTATTGTAACCCAAACCAAGATGTTTTGATTAGCGTTCATTTAACATTAGCTACATTAGCTTAATTAGCTACACAGCGTTATCTACGTTAGCTAAATAGTGTAAGGTACGTTAGCTAGCTAAGTATGTTCATGTTAAGCCCCCGACATACTTACTTTTTAACAATTCGTAGGTGTAGACAGGCGTCTGCGACACATACTTGCCTGCGTACTTTGCGTGTACCTGGAGGATTAAATATGAATCCACTAGGGGGCAGATCAGGGCCGGATCATCCCTTGCGGACACCGAATTATCTTCATTAACAATCTCTGAATTTGCACAATGTAAAAAAACAAAACAACGCAAACCTCAAGCAGGTTGGATTTTGATGAGACATCATAACAATCTCAGTAATTGCAGACTAACTCCGGGACAGTTACTGTAAGCATCCCGCCATAAATCTCCTTTTTTAAAGTCTGCTGCTGACCGTCTTCTTCTTTTGACACCTGGACCGATGTGTGGAACAGTAGATTGCTGCTGAGTGACACGCTGCCCCAAAATTCATGTGCTGAATTGGGATCCTAATTCTTGACTTCAGTCCCGCCAGATGTAAACTATGAGGAGGGCACAACATTTCAGCAGGAACACCTTTACAATAAATAACCAACCCATCCTCACCAGAAAAACAGCCGTATAGGTCGATTATAATATGGCTTATTACGACTAATATCACCAAAGTTACTGTAATCAAAACAGCTGACATGATCTCGTTGCTCCACCCATTCTACTGTCAGTGGAGTCTGACCGAGTTTCTATTTATACTTTTAATGACTTGTGGACTATATTTAGAGAGTGATAACATAGTTACGATAAAAACACAGATACCGAGCATGAGAAAAAAAAATCAGTGACACAGACTGAATAAAGATCATGGTCATAATAATAAAGAAGACACCTGAAAGACCCAGCAGCAGACGCTTTTCCCACCATCCTGACTCTAAGACCTTCATCTGGTTTTT
>NW_025742716.1:625-3415 GCF_021292245.1 Micropterus dolomieu | reverse complement strand
CTCTAATAGTTAGAATTTTATCATTAAAGAAGCTCATGAAGTCGTAACTACTGAGAGCTATGGGAATACTTGGCTCAATAGAGCTGTGACTCTGTCAGCCTGGCTACAGTGCTGAAAAGAAACCTGGGGTTGTTCCTATTTTCCTCTATTAATGACGAGTAGTACGCTGCTCTGGCATTATGGAGGGCCTTCCTATAAGTTTTAAGACTATCTTGCCAAATTAAACGAGAATTTTCCAGTTTGGTGGAACGCCAATTCCTCACGTTTCCGCAATATTTGCTTTAATTTGCGAGTTTCAGTATTATACCATGGAGCTAACCGTCTTTGTTTTAGTATTTTCTTTTTTAGAGGGGCTACAGAGTCGAGTGTCATTCGCAGCGAGCCTGCAGCACTATCAACAAGATGATCGATTTGGGAGGGACTGAAATTAGCATAGGAGTCCTCTGTTACTTTGTGACTTGATAATGAATTTAGAGCTGATGAAATCGCATCCTTAAATTTAGCTACAGCACTATCAGACTGACATCTTGTATAGAAATTTTTGCCCAATGGCGTGTAGTTCAGCAATACAAACTCAAAAGTTATCAAACAGTGGTCGGATAAAGAGGGATTCTGTGGGAACACCACTAAATGTTCAATTTCAATACCATACACCAAAACAAGGTCGAGGGTGTGATTAAAACAGTGAGTCGGTTCATGAACGCTCTGAGAGAAGCCAATGGAATCTAAGAGAGAGATAAACGCAGTACTAAGGATACTGATAAGGATAAGGATAATGCTGTATTCACATCTGTAAATAGCCTTCTTACAGTTTTTTTCAGTTGCTAAACTGAAAAAAACTGTAAGAAGGCATTTACCAGAACTTAAGATACTTTATCAAAACTCTTAACCACACATAATTAGCCAAATAGTACATTTTGTGCTAAAAAAACATATTTTGTTCATTAAACAGCAACTCTACATTTCAAAATGCAACAAAACATTCACTATGTACATAAACTCAAAACACAGCAAACCTGACTCAAAATCAAATCATTCTGTCAAAACATTAGCATGTTTTCTTTCCAAGAGGAACAGACCAATCAATCATAGCACAATGACTTTCTAAATACAAACATTTGATGGCATTACAAAAACTGCATTACTTTTCATGTTTCAGCTCTACCTTCAAACAGTAGACAATGTGAAATCCATTGTTTTTTGATATTCAGTTTCCTTTTACTGTAAACCACCCTACATTTTTGGCTTGAGGGTCGAATGTGTGCATTTTTGGCAACAAACTATGCAATAGTGGATGAGTCATCTTTACTTTATAGAATGTACAGTAGAAAAAAATTGTTAGCGACAAAATTGCAGAAGTTAACGCTTTATTATCAACATGAAATTCAGCCAGTGATCAACAAATAATCCAAACTATTTGGCCTTTGGTTCAAAATTTGGCAAAATACTGTCAGATACACAATTTGACAACAAAAAAAGAGGCACAGATGGGAAAGAAACAAAAATGCACAGTCCTGTTCTAATCCATATGATCTTCAGCATTTGGCCACATGTTCTCATCCACATCACATTTACAGTTTTTTTCAGTCGCTAACAAGCGTTTGTCCAATCAGTTGTCACATTTTCAAAACTCTAAACACAGTTAGCACAGCATCGGTCTTTTGTGGCCATACCATTCACACATTTCATGTCGTTTTCACACAATACGCAGTCAGTGAACACATTTCCACAATGCTTAAATTTTCTTAACAGACAAGCTATACCTCCCAACAAAATTATGGATTATTTTTGTAGTATTTACGAATGTTAACACACACCATCCCACAATAGCAAAAACAATATTCCAAACCTTAGATACAGTATAAAAACCTCTGTTTCTGCAATGATATCAGTTCGAAAACAATATATCTTGGCTGATAATAAACAAACATTTAAATAATTGACACACAGCTGATTTATGTTGGGTAAATTGGGTCAACCACAGCTGATTCCAGTCTGGCTTAGTGGCAGGGTTTTTTTCTTCTATTACATTGACACATATATAAAAGGAGGACTTTGAGGAGTGATGTGTTTGGAAACAGAAAAAGACAAACACTGTAATGTCTGGATGAGTAAGAGTAAGAGCAAGGGGCCCAGGGAAAAGAGCAGGCCCAGTGAGAGGTGCAGGAGCAAGGAGAGATGCAGGAGCAGTGAGAGGAGCAGGGCCAGTGAGAGGAGCAGGCCCAGTGAGAGGTGCAGGAGCAAGGAGAGATGCAGGAGCAGTGAGAGGAGCAGGAGCAGTGAGAGGAGCAGGGCCAGTGAGAGGTGCAGGGCCAGTGAGAGGAGCAGGCGCAGTGAGAGGAGCAGGCGCAGTGAGAGGTGCAGGAGCAAGGAGAGGTGCAGGGCCAGGGAGAGGTGCAGGAGCAGTGAGAGGTGCAGGAGCAGTGAGAGGAGCAGGCGCAGTGAGAGGAGCAGGCGCAGTGAGAGGTGCAGGCGCAAGGAGAGGTGCAGGGCCAGGGAGAGGAGCAGGAGCAAGGAGAGGAGCAGGGCCAGGGAGAGATGCAGGAGCAGTGAGAGGAGCAGGAGCAGTGAGAGGAGCAGGAGCAGTGAGAGGAGCAGGAGCAGGGAGAGATGCAGGAGCAGGGAGAGATGCAGGAGCAGGGAGAGGAGCAGGAGCAGTGAGAGGAGCAGGAGCAGGGAGAGATGCAGGAGCAGGGAGAGATGCAGGAGCAGGGAGAGGAGCAGGAGCAGGGAGAGATGCAGGAGCAGGGAGAGATGCAGGAGCAGGGAGAGATGCAGGAGCAGGGAGAG
>NW_025742716.1:0-605 GCF_021292245.1 Micropterus dolomieu | reverse complement strand
GCAAGGGGCCCAGGGAAAAGAGCAGGCCCAGTGAGAGGTGCAGGAGCAAGGAGAGATGCAGGAGCAGTGAGAGGAGCAGGAGCAGTGAGAGGAGCAGGCGCAGTGAGAGGAGCAGGCGCAGTGAGAGGAGCAGGCGCAGTGAGAGGAGCAGGAGCAAGGAGAGGAGCAGGGCCAGGGAGAGGAGCAGGAGCAAGGAGAGGAGCAGGAGCAGTGAGAGGAGCAGGAGCAGGGAGAGGAGCAGGAGCAGTGAGAGGAGCAGGCCCAGGGAGAGATGCAGGAGCAGGGAGAGATGCAGGAGCAGGGAGAGATGCAGGAGCAGGGAGAGGAGCAGGAGCAGTGAGAGGAGCAGGCCCAAGGAGAGGGCAAGGTAGAGGTGTAAGAATGCGTGGTGGTGGCATTCCAAGGCCTCCAAGAACATTAGTCAGTGATGAAATTGGTTGCTACCATTATACGCATCTTTCA
This sequence comes from Micropterus dolomieu, assembly GCF_021292245.1. Classification (NCBI taxonomy): domain Eukaryota; kingdom Metazoa; phylum Chordata; class Actinopteri; order Centrarchiformes; family Centrarchidae; genus Micropterus; species Micropterus dolomieu. The sequence continues at coordinate 143 of NW_025742716.1, read as the reverse complement.
ACAAACCAACAGGTAAGTATTGCATTTTACATGGATTGTTTCTATTCTCACTTGACATGTCAATAAGGTCATACAGTAATGCATATGTTTAATTTTTTTGTCCCTCTAAAGAATGCAACGTCTTCCACCCTCTGGGGGAAGAG
>NW_025742715.1:0-5020 GCF_021292245.1 Micropterus dolomieu | reverse complement strand
TTGGAGTCGGTGCACAGCACAAGAGTTTTGACGTTGTGTGCAACTGCCATTTCAAGTGTGATCAGGACGCCCGCTATTTCAGCGTATTGGGATGACTGAGATCCCAAGAGGAACCGGCGAAGTTCGTATGGGGTGTCGTGGATCCATGCCACGCCCACGCCAGCACGGACATGTGTCTCGTGGTGAAAGGAACAGCCGTCCACATATGCCGTGATCATGCCTTTGCAGACGTTATCATCGAAGTAGTGGTGGCGTGTGTCCCTGGGGGGTGCGGGGTTGCAAAGTACCGCGGCATGTGAGAGGGCATCGTCAGAGCAGTGCCGGCAGGCTGCTAGCTCTGTGCCCAAAGGTGATTTCCTATTTTGTGCATAACGCACCTCTATGTCGAAACTCTGAAGAGCCATCAACCACGAGGCGACGCGGGCATTGGTGACTACCCCATCCCTAATGCGTTGGCTATTAAGGAAAGTCACCGGGTGGTGATGGGTTTCAATGATTACCTTCTGACCACCGAGATAGTTGGAAAAGTTTTTGACGGCCCACACCGTGGCTAGAAGTGCCTTTTCGCAGTCGGTGTATTTCAGTTCTGGGGCAAGCAGTGTTTTGCTGGCATATGCAACGACTCGTTTGTCCATGTCATGCAGTTGGTACAAGCCAGCGCTCAAGCAGTGGGCAGAAAACCCCACTTCCAAGTGAAATTCTTTGGAGCAGTCGGGGTAAGCTAGACAGGGAGCTGTACCAAGTTTCTCCTTTAGGGCCTGCATGGCGTGCTCCTGTGGTTTGTCCCAAGTGAAGGGGACATCTTTCCTGAGCAAATTTGTTAGCGGTTTAGCTAGGTCTGCGTAATTTTCAATGAACTGTCGGGAATAATTGCAGACTCCCAGAAAGCTGCGGAGTTCTGACACGTTCGCAGGGGCTTTGATATTGGAGATGCCCTGTACGCGACTTGCTTGTGGCTCTACACCAGCGGAGCCTACGAGGAGGCCGACGTAGTTGACTTTGGTTTTACACCATTGACATTTGGAGAGTGAGATCTTTGCACCGGCGGCGGTTAGCTGTCCGAGCACGTGATCTATTTCCAGCAAGTGGGAGTCCAGAGTGGAACTCCTCATCAAGATGTCATCGACATATATGAGGGTACCTCAACTAGCGGCATCGGGACACGCCTTGTTGAGGAAAATGTTGAATTCAGCAGGTGAGTTGGCGTAGCCAAACGGGTACCTGGTGAAGGTGTATTGCTTATTTGCAAAGGTGAAAGCCAATTTGTGTTGGTCTGCGACATGGACTGGAATAGTTCAGAATCCAGAAGCCACGTCCATTGACGAAAAGTATTTGGCATCCCTGACTTTAGGGAGCTCTTGGCCCAACTGAGTCATGGGCCACCTGGACAGGGGAACCTGTTGGTTTAACCGGCGGTAGTCAATGGTTAGTCGCCATTTGCCGTTTGGTTTCACCACCGGCCAGAGTGGAGCCGAGTAAGTGCTGTTACAGGGTCGGATGATCCCTTTCTCTAGCAGGTCGTCTATGATTTCCTGAACGGGTTTGTAAGATGCGAGTGGTATTTTGTACTGACGTACAAAAGTTGGTGGTGCGTCCGGAGGAGTGGGAATGCGCACCGAATGAAGTGTGGTTAGACCACAGTCAAGGGAATCTTTGGCAAAGGACGCTTTGTATTTGAACAGGAGGTCGCGGAGTTTTGTGCGTTCTTCATCAGTATGCAAGGCGTTGGCTTCAGCCACGATTTGGTCTACCTGAGCTGTAAACTTTGCATCAAGTTCAGCAGTGGCATCATGTGGAGTGGCGCCGGGCCCTCTTCCCATGTGTTGTGGGAGGGGCATCGACTGTGGTTCTGGCAACACGTTAATAGCCGTGACGCTGATTGTTTCAAGAACCATGTGGTTGTCGTGGTTAAGGTCGACTCTGCAAACAAAGTCATCGTTTAGTGGCAGGGAGGCAAAGATAGCAATAGCCCCAAAGGGTTTGGTATACACCACTTCTTCTTCTGAGAGATCAGGGGACAGGAAGGGAGGTATACTCCCTATCACTGGGATCCTGAGTTCAAAATCATGGAATTCTGTGCTGATCAACCATCCCAACGGGGTGGATTTAGGGATCAGGTTGCTGTTGTTTTCCACCAACAGGTGAGTTGATTTAGCGGCTAGTTCCATCAGAGGTGTAGCCTTGATGGAGAGCCCTAGTCCAAAGAAAAGCGGAGACGGCTGAAAGAATGCTTGCGAATGGTTAAGGTGTTGGCCCGGACGCATGTCCACGCGTATGGACACGTTAGCCATTTTTGCCGGTACCATTGCATGGTACCCAGTAGCTACCTGGCAAGCTTCAGGTATGGTTTGGCCAGACTATCATGTTTTCGGAATCAGGGGCAGGTGTGTTCTGGACACCTGTTAAGGACCAGAGGATGTTGTTGACCGTGTCTATTTGCACGTCTAGTCTGACGAGTATGTCACTGCCGCCACAGACGTGGTATGGAAGACCCGGAATGACTAGAACAGAGTGAGTCAGCTCTCTTTTGCTCCAGCGCACTTTTAGAGTACAGACGCCCACTGCTGTTAGCACCCTATTGGGAAGAGGTCCAAAGGAAAGCGGAATGATTTCTTGGCCAGCTGGAGATCGGGGCTGGTTTTTGAAAGTGCCTCAAACAGCTCTTGGCTGATGGCTGATTTGTCTGCCCACAAGGCCAGAGTCACGTTGTCAATATGTGTGTCTTCAAGTTGGACACCATTCATCACTTGCATGTGACAGTCATTTGTCCCTTTGGGGGCAGTGAATGCGCACAAGAAGGTCTTGTGCTGGGCCAGAAGTTCATTTTGAGGCCACAAGGGGGCCTGCAAGGCATCAGTTTCGAGGATGCAGCAGTGAGCTGTGGCGGGTTGAGTAAGCGAGATCGGCAGAGGTTGTCTGACCTGTGCCCAGATTTTCAAGTTCTGGAAGTCAAGAAGTGGTTCAAAGCGGTTGAGGAGGAGTGACTAGTGCAGTTGCTACCAGCTGTGCCAGAATCGTTTCAAGTTCAACAGCATCAACGTTTTGGATGTCATTTGAGTAGCCAGGTATCAAATCATCAGTCATGTCTGCCAGTGCTGGATCTAAGTTGTCCAGCGGGTCTCCCCCACTGCTCACAGATTTTTCCGATGTGCCTTGGTTTGCCATGTTGAAAACAGGTGATCGCACCTTCTGGTTAGGGATTTTGTTTTGGGTCTCAACCCAACAATAAGCAAGTGTGTTAACTCAGAGGAGATGTTCCTAAATTAAAAGGGGTGTTGCTGCTATGGCTTACTGGACTGGTGGGGATCTGAAGAAAAGAAGTGTTGAAATCAAATCTATGGACCTCCTTTTGCTAAAGCAACACCTAAGAGATCTTTCAAATTAGTAGGTATTCAAAGAAGGAGAGCTTGGGCTCTATCCTGCACTCAACACACTGGCTTATGTGTCTGAAAGTCAGTTATCCAAATTTGATCACAAAAGTCTGGTGTAATTCGCCAGACTCTATAGTCCCACTTCTGCCACTAGTGACGCAGAAATCGATTTTGTGCAGAGCATGTAATTTGTTCCGCCAGCCCGGAGGGGAGCTGTGGCGCAGCTTAGGGCTGTTTCGTTCAATGGACCTGACCTGCCACTTGGGGCGCTGTGGGTCGGTTCGTTTCACGATATAGCAGAAGAAGAGAGGCTTCCTCTCTGACTATGGTCCTCGGACCCAGTAGCTGTTAGCCTCAGGCTAACGCAGTTAGCAGATCGTTGCCGTGGCAACGCAATAGTTCACCAATCAGAGTTTGCACTAGTTCCCCCCAGCTCTCGATACAAGTCCCGTTCGCAGGGTCAAAAGGGGATTGTCTCCCGTTTATTTAATTCAGCTTGATCCAAGCCTCAATTTTAGCGTTTTAGCGAGAGTTAGTTTAAATAGAAACGGGAGTAGTTGCTGATAATCAACGATCAATGGCTCCGCGCGTCTAATCGTTATTTATAGCTGCAAACAAATTATACTGGCGCAGCGCAGCTATAATCTTTTGCCAAAACAATAACCGGCCTTAATTCACAATGAATTCACAATCTTAGTTCTCGAATTTATTTCGTCAAAGCGGATTTGTCTACTCGTCAGCAGACAATTAAATGTAGTTCAATCTCATACGGTTACCGTAACTTACTCAATCGGACATTAGTTCCGCGGCTGGAACGCGGTACAGTTTAGCTCAATTACAGATTATTGAATCATAAACACAGGATTAAATTTCAAAAGCAGGTTAAGGAGTAGAGGGCCACTTTACACACACATTTCATCAATAGGTCAGACATCTAGCAGAGAGAAAGCATTCTGAGGAGCGACTTCATTATTGGTTGGTATTAAAACCCAATATATGTGGGAGAATTTCAGTATTTCAATTTATAATTTCACAGCGTCAAGGATGTGTGTGTACTATCAGAGTTAAGAGTTTTTACAGGCCTCTCGGGGGGCACCATTTGTAGCAGACCTCGGCTACGTAAAATTTTAATACAGTTATGAAAATTAATATTTCCGGGAATATTAATTTATACCTCGAAATTAGGAGCACCACCTAAAGATTTGCTTGTCCGCCCAAGGCTTTAGGTCCTTGAGTATAGCCTGAGAATTATACAGAGTTCGGTTAATTCATTAGTTGTTATTCTGAAATCGTAAGGTCAGTCAGTCAGTCTCAGATCTGAAGTTCTGTGTATAGGGACTCTAGATTCTGAATAACACACACACATACATCGCTGTGCTCAAAGTGAATTTATTAACTAACAAAAGAGGGTACAATTGTGGGTAAATGTGGTGATATTACAGGGATAACAGTTAATATGACAACAAGGAGGTACTAAAACAGGGTAGCCTATGTAAGGTTCGATTGAATTTCAGTTTATTGTAGAGGGAGAGAATTCTACGAGTATGAGGGAACGAATGACCGAAATTGGGTTGCAGATTTAATTTGTCTAATCTAAGGGTTATTAACTGTGGATGGAGCCCATAGAACACCAACGAGTCACAGAGTGT
>NW_025742714.1:13082-14771 GCF_021292245.1 Micropterus dolomieu | reverse complement strand
GAGAGACAGAGGCCCAGCTGCACCAGATGCAGCAGCAGTGTGTTACGAGCCTTACGGGCTGAAGCTTTGTCTGTGGAGGCCGACCTGGCTGCTATCATTACACCAATATAGGAAAAAATGATTGCCACACCAGCTGTTGCAAAGAGGAAGCTATTGAAGGCATTGTCATAATCAGCAGCTATTGGATCAAACATCATTTTGTCTTTGCCACAAAAATCATTCATCTGCAGACTCTCCAGCTCTGCAAATGGAAATTTTAACATTAGAAGAACTTGGATAAAAACACTGAGTGAACTGAAGGCCCAAACAACACAAACAGCCACCCCTGTGTTTCTGACGGTGATGATGGCAGCGTGCCTCAGTGGGTAACACACAGCTACAAATCTCTCCAGACACATCACCACCAGTGTGAGAGGAGAGATTTCATTTGTGAGATAACCAAGCATGTTGAGAAAGCCACACACAGGATACGTCATTGTTATTCTACAAGCAGCGATTATGTACATTAACTGACTCTCTGCCATCTGTACAGTGTCTGCAAAAAGGAGGTTAAACAGCAGAATGTAACGAGAGGTCTCACAAAACACTGGTTTACTCCTCAAGGTGAATAACAAGGTCACATTAATGAAGAGAAACACACAACATGGCACTGTAGTCACAATAGAAGACAACAATAATCCCAGTAATTCTTGGTACTGCCGTCCAACAGTGATGTTTGTCTGCGATTGATTTGTGTAAGACATATTCAATAAAAAATGTAAAACATTAGAAATATAAACTATCTATTGATGGAAATTGGAGCACAATGGCAAACTTAATTTGTCCAGTATTTATCCTTAACACTGTCAACATGACTACTGAGTTACCATAAACCCAAAGTCTGCAGCTTACATTTTCCCTGTGCAGACAGATAACAGAGTGGAGGCTTGTTTCCATGTGGGCAGCGCTGGTCTGCAGGGTTTGCCTGTCCTCACATATTGTTTATGAGCTCTGTCTTCACACCTCCTTCATGTGACGTCATCACTTGTCAGCACATGTGTGACATGTAATGGGCAGGGATTAATAATAATAATAATAATAATCTTTATTTGTAGAGCACTTTTCAAAAACAAGTTACAAAGTACTTCAACAAGACAACAATACAAGCAAGAAAACATTGAAAAGACTAAAATACATGTTTAAGATAAATATAAAATGAGTAAAATACAATAAAATAAAAGGGATAAAATAAAGTCAAATAAGATCGGGAAAGGCTCTCCTATAAAAGTATGTTTTAAGAAGGGACTTAAAAGAGTTCACTGACTCAGCCGACCTGATTTCCTCGGGCAGGCTGTTCCAGAGCCTCGGGGCCCTGACAGCAAACGCTCCGTCCCCTTTAGTTTTCAGTCGAGACTCTGGAACAGACAACAGACCTCTGCCCGAGGATCTCAAGGTACGTGCTGGTGCGTATGGGACTAAAAGGTCAGAAATATAACAAGGCGAGAGGCCATGAAGAGCTTTAAAAGTGATCAATAGAATTTTAAATTCAATTCTAAAACATACTGGGAGCCAGTGTAATGAAGTTAAAATAGGAGTAATGTGGTCATATTTCTTTGTTCTGGTTAAAAGCCTGGCAGCTGAGTTCTGGACAGTCTGGAGTCGATCAATAGATTTTTGGGTTAAACAGGTGAAAAGGCTGTTGCAATAATC